>NC_042957.1:16716900-16973954 GCF_901001165.1 Salmo trutta
TAGCTCATGGATGCGAACAATGTTCTTCCCCAAAAACATAGCAAAACGACATGATCTGTTTCAGTAGCTATATAGTTAGCTAGCTAACTATATAGCTAGGTGTCATCATCTAAAATAACCCTAATTTATAAGACAGTTCTTATTTGATTAATGGTGGTTGGACCCATCTGTGAAGCTTGCCACAATAAGGATTAGCCACAATAGTGGACTTTGCGGTTAGCCTTTCAAATAAAAGTATGTAATTGACAGTGATGCAAATTAATACAAATAGTAGAATTATGCCATAATTGAATAGATCATGGTAAACGAGGTTGGAATGTTATATAAAATCAACAAAAGAGAATAATTTGTTAATTTGACACCCAGAGAACATTAGCATCGTAGCTCTTATTGTGGGACTCTGAAACAACTGTGAATTGAGCCACATTTATTGTCAACCTATGTGTGTTGGACACTATTCCAGAAGAAAAACAATACTGTGTGGATGTTTTGGAGTCTGATAACTCTGACGAGGTCATTAGGAAAAAATATCTTGGGTATTGAGTAGACTGATACCCCATTGATCCCCAATCCGTAGATAAAGCTGTACAATGCAATATGAATGTCAATGCACCCAATAGGCTGACTGGGGAGATGATTTCACACAGTCCCAAGCTACAATGCTAATATTTGCATAAACTCTTCACAGTAGTGTTCTGTGGGTGTCATAGAGTAGACATATACCCCATTTCATTACTTCACATTCCAACCTTGTTTATTAACATTATCTAGTCTAAATATGGCATGATTCCACCCATTGTAACCTTCTGCATCACGTTCAAAGAGGTACTTTTATTTTGAAGGCAAACCGCAACAAAAATATTGTGCCTAATCCTGATTATGGCTAGTTTCACAACATATAACCCGGTCCCGTCGAGCCTCACTGGCCAGATGAAGCTAGCTGGCTGCTTATACCGTTATCTTTGGGAAACAGGGTTTAGTAGCTGGCTAGCTATTTCTTTTCATGAACTGAAGTTCAATTTCAATAGGCAAACAACAAGTGGCTACCTAGCTAATACTTACTCACACGGATTCCGAAATCCTTTCTAAGAATAAGGAAAATGACTGCAGTTTCTACTTGTCATTGTTTTCAGGCTGGTAGTATTGGTGCTAGCTAGGTACCAAGCTAAAGCTAGCTAACTACCCCAGAAGTTGCGGTCCAACACAACATTCTACAATTAAACTGTGTTATTTGACACGCAAAGACCCAAACGGCGTTCCATAGTCATACGCTATGAAAGTGTCGCGGCAAGTAGCATTGTAGTTTTAGAACTTTTGAAAGCTGTTGGAATGGTCTTCAATGGGCAAATACGTAACGCAATGGTCTTCAATGGGCAAATACGTAACGCAATGGTCTTCAATGGGTAAATACGTAACGCAATGGTCTTCAATGGGTAAATACGTAACGCAATGGTCTTCAATGGGCAAATACGTAGCGCAATGGTCTTCAGTGCGAAAACTTAATAAATGGGATCTGGCAGAAGTAAATTCATCTAAAAACAAGACAAAATGTTGATATATATCTTAAATGACTGCGTTTTCCTGAATTTGATGATATACTCGTAAAGCCCATTCAAAGGATTAGGGGACTGACCCCGGAAGTATGACGTAATGCTGCGTCACTTTCATACCGTATTGCAGGTAGAAGTTAAACTACCCATAACCACAGATCTAAAATCAGATAACCCTACCCCCAAATCTAACCTTGACCATAAATGGGATGAAATTATATCTGACCCCAGACCAGAGGTTAGGGGCAACTTCATCTAACTCCACTGCGTCATCATGGCTGAGACCGAGAGCTATCAACCTCTGGTAAATCTATCCCTGCTGTCTCTAAAATCCAGAAACAACAACAACAAACTAGTACTCAAGGGTCTACAGATGTAGGATCTTAATTTGATCACCCTGTTGCAGGAGACATTTCGTGCAATGCAGGAAATGTAAAACGTGTGGTGTATTTGAAGTTTAGAAAAGCTTCTGAAATTTGTAATTTCCACTTTGAAATTTCAGACTTGATTTTCCCTTATGAAAAATGTTGTCAATCCCTACAAAAATGACCATTAATTATAATCCACATTTTCTGTTGCTGCAGGATTATTTAACTGCTGTAGTAAACTGGCTCACATTAAGATTCTACATCTGTATGAAAACTCATTGTACTGTATGTATTGTTGAAAATTGATTTGCATTAGTTTATGAACAAGATGACTATATATATACAGTACCAGTCAAACGTTTGGACACACCTACTCATTCAAGGGTTTTTCTTTATTTTACTATTTTCTACATTGTAGAATAAGAGTGAAGACATCAAAACTATGAAACAACACATGGAATCTTGTAGTAACCAAAAAAGTGTTAAACAAATCCAAATATATTTTATATTTGAGATTCTTCAAATAGCCACCCTTTGCCTTGACAGCTCTGCACAGTCTTGGCATTCTCTCAACCAGCTTCACCTGGAATGCTTTTCCAACAGTCTTGAAGGAGTTCCCACATATGCTGAGCACTTGTTGGCTGCTTTTCCTTCACTCTGCGGTCCGACTTATCCCAAACCATCTCAATTGGGTTGAGGTCGGGTGATTGTGGAAAATAAAGAATAACTTTGGAATGAGTAGCTGTGTCCAAACGTTTGACATGTAGTGTATATACAGTGCATATGGAAAGTGTTCAGACCCCTTGACTTTTCCACATTTTGTTACGTTACAGCCCTATTCTAAAATTGATTAAATCGTTTTCCCCCCTCATCAGTCTACACATAATGACAAAGCAAAAACAAGTTTATTTAAAAAAAAAAAAATTAATATTAAAAAGAAAAAGTTTTCAGACCCTTAAGTCAGTACTTTGTTGAATCACCTTTGGCAGCGATTACAGCCTCGAGGCTTCTTGGGTATGACGCTACAAGCTTGGCACACCTGTATTTCGGGAGTTTCTCCCATTCTTCTCTGCAGATCCTCTCAAGCTCTGTCAGGTTGGATGGGGAGCATCGCTGCACAGCTATTTTTAGGTCTCTCCAGAGATGTTCGATCGGGTTCAAGTCCGGGCTCTGGCTGGGCCACTCAAGGACATTCAGATACTTGTCCTGTAGCCACTCCTGCGTTGTCTTGGCTGTGTGCTTAGGGTTTTTGTCCTGTTGGAAGGTGAACCTTTACCCCAGCCTGAAGTCCTGTGTGCTCTGGAGCATGTTTTCATCAAGAATCTCTCTGTACTTTGCTCCGTTCATCTTTCCCTCGATCCTGACTAGTCTCCCAGTCCCTGCCGCTGAAAAACATCCCCACAGCATGATGCTGCCACCACCATGCTTCACAGTAGGGATGGTGCCAGGTTTTCTACAGTGGTGACGCTTGGAATTCAGGCCAAAGAGTTCAATCTTGGTTTCATCAGACCAGAGAATCTTGCTTCTCATGGCCTTTTGGCAAACTCCAAGTGGGCTGTCATGTGACTTTTACAGAGGAGTGGCTTCCGCCTGGCAACTCTGCCATAAAGGCCTGATTGGTGGAGTGCTGCATACATGGTTGTCCTTCTGGAAGGTTCTCCCATATCCACAAAGGAACTCTAGAGCTCTGTCAGAGTGACCATCATGTTCTTGGTCACCTCCTTGACCAAGGCCCTTCTCTCCCGATTGTTCAGTTTGGCCGGGCAGCCAGCTCTAGGAAGTCTTGGTGGTTCTAAACTTCTTCTATTTAAGAATGATGGAGGCCACTGTGTTATTGGGGACCTTCAATGCGGCAGACATGTTTTGGTACCCTTCTCCAGATCTGTGCCTCGACACAATCCTGTCTCGGCGCGTCATGGACAATTAATTTGACCTCATGGCTTGGTTTTTGCTCTGAAATGCCCTGTCAACTGTGAGACCTTATATAGACAGGTGTGTGACTTTCCAAATCATGTCCAATCAATTTAATTTACCCCAGGTGGACTCCAATCAAGTTGTAGAAACATCTCAAGGATGATCAATGGAAACAAGATGAGATCAATTTCAAGTGTCATAGCAAAGGGTCTGAATACTTATGTAAATATGGTATTTGTTTTTTATTTTTAATACATTTAAAAAAAATGTTTTTTTCGCTTTGTCATTTTTTATTTAATCCATTTTAGAATAAGGCTGTAACGTAACAAAATGTGGAAAAAGGGAAGGGGTCTGAATACTTTCCGAATGCACTGTATATGTATATATATCTCCATGTCAAAATGAAGGTAAAATAAAAAATACAATAAAAATTATTGTCCTCTTTATGCCATTTGACACATACAATACATGAACTGGTTATTTCTGAAGCTAACACGGTGTCGTACAAGACAGGCCAGTGAAAGAACACTGGTCTACACATCCACACTCCCTATATACACTTCTGTCGGTGTGAAAGAATCAAAATCAGTCTCTGGTTTAGCCTTTTGTATTTTTTTTTAGTTGAGAAAAATTCGTAGATATCCCTTGATAAAACAAAACTATGCGTGAGGGACAAGTTGCAGTGTTTAGGACTACCTGACGTTGGGCATAGTTTTCTCCGAACAGCGCTCATCTGATGTTTTGTCCTTTTTCAGTTTACATTCATATCAAAACAGAGAAATCTATCACTTGGGTTATGATAGCCTACCACGTTATGCCTACCACATATAAAGTGCTCAGGACATTACTTCAACTCTTGTGTAGCATACAGCATAATGTACATATTAATACATAACTAATACAGCCGTATTATCCCCCTCCATATACTGGTCCTGTTATGATACCTGGTACCATTAAAAATACAAAATAAAAGTATTAAAAGACTTTGAACAGAAAGCATGATCTGTTACGTCCGGCTTAAGCCGTCATGACAACCGAAAGAACAGACGTGATAACGATTTTGTGAATGTGTATCAGTGTCTTTGTGAATGTGTATCAGTGTCTTTGTGAATGTGTATCAGTGTCTTTGTGAATGTGTATCAGTGTCTTTGTGAATGTGTATCAGTGTCTTTGTGAATGTGTATCAGTGTCTTTGTGAATGTGTATCAGTGTCTTTGTGAATGTGTATCAGTGTCTTTGTGTATGTGTATCAGTGTCTTTGTGAATGTGTATCAGTGTCTTTGTGAATGTGTATCAGTGTCTTTGTGAATGTGTATCAGTGTCTTTGTGAATGTGTACAGTGTCTTTGTGAATGTGTATCAGTGTCTTTGTGTATGTGTACAGTGTCTTTGTGTATGTGTATCAGTGTCTTTGTGTATGTGTACAGTGTCTTTGTGTATGTGTATCAGTGTCTTTGTGTATGTGTACAGTGACTATTGATATCTGCAAACATTGCTTCCACGAAAAACAGATTCAAAAGATGGATGGAGGTTTATAAAAAGCGGACCCGGGTGTAGTAGTGGTGGAGAGATGGAACGGTGAAGGTGGGATGTGTCTCTCAATGTTTTGGATGTCCCACCCACCTTCCAACAGCATTCGCTCATCTTACTGTCAATCACCGGTCTGCACCAGTGGCTCCACAGCACAGGGGAGTTGGAGGGGGGGACTGACTGTGTGTGGGTGTGGTTCATTGCTGAGGGAGATTTAGAGGGATAGAGGATATGACCTATGACAATATTGCAGGGTGAGGGAATGAAACGGGGGATCTAGGGGGTGTCTGTAGTGGGGTGTGTGAGCGTTTCTGGGTATCTGCATCAGTTGTTTGAGGGAGCATTCGGTGCCTGTGTGGGTGTTTGTGTTTGTCTCAGGTGTTGGTGGGGGTGTTCAGACCACTGTGTCTGGTCTGGGCAGAGTGTGTGTGGCTGGTCTGGGCAGAGTGTGTGTGTCTGGTCTGGGCAGAGTGTGTGTGGCTGGTCTGGGCAGAGTGTGTGTGGCTGGTCTGGGCAGAGTGTGTGTGTCTGGTCTGGGCAGAGTGTGTGTGTCTGGTCTGGGCAGAGTGTGTGTGGCTGGTCTGGGCAGAGTGTGTGTGGCTGGTCTGGCCAGAGTGTGTGTGGCTGGTCTGGCCAGAGTGTGTGTGGCTGGTCTGGGCAGAGTGTGTGTGGCTGGTCTGGGCAGAGTGTGTGTGGCTGGTCTGGGCAGAGTGTGTGTGTCTGGTCTGGGCAGAGTGTGTGTGGCTGGTCTGGGCAGAGTGTGTGTGGCTGGTCTGGGCAGAGTGTGTGTGGCTGGTCTGGGCAGAGTGTGTGTGTGTGTGTGTGTGTCCCAGTTGGTGGGAGTGGTTAAACCACTGTGGCTGGTCTGGGCAGTGTATATGTGTGTGTGTGTGTGTGTGTCTCAGTTGGTGGGAGTGGTTAAACCACTGTGGCTGGTCTGGGCAGTGTATATGTGTGTGTGTGTGTGTGTGTGTGTCTCAGTTGGTGGGAGTGGTTAAACCACTGTGGCTGGTCTGCGGTCCATCTCCTCCTCCAGCTTCACCATCTGCTGGATGTCTTTGGCCTGGAGGGAACCAACAACCACACTGTTACACAAACGGTGCACACACACACACCTCCCTATGCAAGAATCCACACACACTTCCACCAGAGACAGAATTCTACTGCAGCAGTACAGCCATTTATTGATTTGAACTACAGTAACAGTACAACTACCTAAACTATGCCATCCCAAACTAACTACCCCATCCTGTCCCAGTGTTGCAGCATACTGTCACATGATATCCAGGTGTCAGGAAGACTCTCAGTGAAACAGCAGTAGAGGGTCTCCTGGGTCCTTGTAATACTCCCATGACTCATCATAATGATCAATGACTCGTGTAGACAGGACTGACCGCTGACACCCTGAGTGCTGCATATTAAAAGGTCGCCATGTGGTTTCATAACACAAAGTCTTGGATGGAAGCGCCTACCTTGACACTGTTTATTGGCATGATGTGATTTCAAAAGCTGTGGTGCAAAAACAAGCAAATCATAGGGATGAGAAAGAACATACATGTGACATACATGTACTGGCTGTGAAAAATGATGACAAACAATACAACTATGGTTTGTGTGGTAATCTGATCCTTGATCAGCGGTTAGCTACCTGCTCATTGAACTTGTCCAGTTTCTCTAGCTGTTCTTTCTGAGACTTCTCCAGCGTCTCCATCTCCTTCTGGTGCTTCATAGCCAACTAGCGATGGAGCAAGGGATAGAGGACAAAGATGGAGGGAGGAGAAAGACGGAGGGAGGAGAAATATGGAGGAGAAAGACGGGGCAGAAAGATGGAGGGAGGAGAAATATGGAGGAGAAAGACAGAGAGAGGACAAAGATGGAGGGAGGAGAAAGAGTCATTTAATATAACACCAAATGTATCAGCTAAGCAAACCATTTCAAGGTTAAGGCACTAGTTGATTCACCTCAACAGCATCACAGCACTAGAATTAGTAGAAGATAGAACACCAACCCTTTTCCTTTCTTCCAGGAACTTTTTGGTGTTGCTGCTGTTCAACTCTCTAACTCTCCTGTGAAGAGAATGAGAAGGAAGAGATTCTAAGATTATACGAGTACAGACACAGTTTAAGGGGTGTTCATAGGGGACCTAAATACAGTAGTCTACACCGAGTATACCAAACATTAACAACACCTTTCTAGTATTGAGGTACACCCCCCATTCTGCCCTCAGAACAGCCTAAATTTGTCAGGGCATGGACTCTACAAGGTGTCGAAAGCGTTCCATAGGGATGCTGGCCCATGTTGACTCCAATGCTTCCCACAGTTGTGTCAAGTTGGCTGGATGTCCTTTGGGCGGTGGACCATTCTTAATTCACTGGGAACTGTGTAACGTGAACAACTCAGCAGCGTTGCGGTTCTTGACACAAACTGGTGTGCCTGGCACTTACATATTTTGTCTTGCCCATTCATCCTCTGAATGGCACACATACACAATCCATGTCTCAATTGTCTCAAGGCTGAAAACTCTTTCTTTAACCTGTCTCCTCTCCTTCATCTATACTGATTGAAATGGATTTAACAAGTGACATCAATAAGGGATCATAGCTTTCACCTGGATTCACCTGGTCAGTCTATGTCATGGAAAGTGTTGATAATGTTTAGGATAGTCAGGGTATATACATCCTGACATAACCCATGTTCTCCATGCAGTCAAAGTCAGTTGGTGATTAGCGAGCGGGCAGTGTGACCCACCTCTCCCGCTCTGCCTTGTTTTTGATGGTCTTGTCCTGGCTGATGGCCTTGCTGTTCTCCATGGACGTCTTGGCCTGGTTGGCCCGCATCTCCTTGCTCTGTCTGAGAGGGGAGGGGACAAAAATACAGCCTGGTAAGAAACCTCATCAAGTACACATATACCTAGAATGACAAACCCACAGCTCACAGTAGCCAAGCTGGTTAGACTGTATCTGTTGTCCTAGGGGCCTCATTCAGAGACATCAGAATTATAGCACACATCATGTCCCAAGGAAGAACTCTGGATTTTCAGTTTGAGCTGTAGGGACAGTTGTTTTGTCAGTTCCTCTTTAAGTTTGAGCTGTAGGGTCTACTCCATGGCTCTCCAACCCTGCTTCTGGAGAGCTACCCTCCTGTAGCTTTTCTGGAGAGCTACCCTCCAGCTTGGTCCAACCTAGTTGAAAACCTAAAGGAGGGTATCTTTCCAGGAACAGGGTTGGAGAGCCCTGACCTAGTGTATGTGTGTGCATCTCTCTCTCTCACCGTTCGTGAATCAGTTTGAGCGATAAAGTCTGTTGTTCCTGGACTCCACTCAGTAGTTTCTTGAGCTGTTCACACTGCTGGACCACGTGGATGTCCTTTATATCCTGCTCTACACTGCTGTGGGAGTTGATCATCTCTGACCACTCCTTAGTGTGCTGGGCTGTAATGTCCTTCACCTGAAGGGCACAGGATACACAATATTACATTATATTATCTCTGACCACTCCTTAGTGTGCTGGGCTGTAATGTCCTTCACCTGAAGGGCACAGGATACACAATATTACATATATTATCTCTGACCACTCCTTAGTGTGCTGGGCTGTAATGTCCTTCACCTGAAGGGCACAGGATACACAATATTACATTATATTATCTCTGACCACTCCTTAGTGTGCTGGGCTGTAATGTCCTTCACCTGAAGGGCACAGGATACACAATATTACATTATATTATCTCTGACCACTCCTTAGTGTGCTGGGCTGTAATGTCCTTCACCTGAAGGGCACAGGATACACAATATTACATTATATTATCTCTGACCACTCCTTAGTGTGCTGGGCTGTAATGTCCTTCACCTGAAGGGCACAGGATACACAATATTACATTATATTATCTCTGACCACTCCTTAGTGTGCTGGGCTGTAATGTCCTTCACCTGAAGGGCACAGGATACACAATATTACACTACACTAAACTGTATATATCTCAGACCACTCATTAGTGTGCTGTGATTTGTTGTTCTTCACCTGAAGGGCACAGCATACACACTATACACTTAAACACCAAACACTATATCACTGACCACTCCTTAATGTGCTGTGATTTGTTGTGCTTCACCTGAAGGGCACAGCATACACACTATACACTTAAACACCAAACACTATATCACTGACCACTCCTTAATGTGCTGTGATTTGTTGTGCTTCACCTGAAGGGCACAGCATACACACTATACACTTAAACACCAAACACTATATCACTGACCACTCCTTAATGTGCTGTGATTTGTTGTGCTTCACCTGAAGGGCACAGCATACACACTATACACTTAAACACCAAACACTATATCACTGACCACTCCTTAATGTGCTGTGATTTGTTGTGCTTCACCTGAAGGGCACAGCATACACACTATACACTTAAACACCAACACTATATCACTGACCACTCCTTAATGTGCTGTGATTTGTTGTGCTTCACCTGAAGGGCACAGCATACACACTATACACTTAAACACCAAACACTATATCACTGACCACTCCTTAATGTGCTGAGCTGCTGTAATGTTATTCAACTGATCACTGCAGGTGCAGGAGTCCCCGTTTTTACTCCTGGAATTCAGTTCGACAAAGACAATCTCCTTCTGATGACAGAGGGGCGGTGACTGTGAACTGAAGGTTACCTTAGCTTTGTGGTCAGTGTTCAGTTTCTCCACTTTACTCTCAGTCTCCTTCTTCAACTCCAGACAGTTGTTTTCTCTGTGGGGCGACAGAAGGGTATTTCTTAGCTAGGTGGAGACAGGAACGAACATTCATTTTATACACCCAATGGCTGTGTCCAGATGCCAGGTATACGATAATACATGTTCATGTTCAATGTTTATTTCAACATGTCATAATTGATTGATTGACTAATTGCTTGAATGATTGATCTACATGTCCTGATATTTACCCTCGTTTCTTGATGGCTTTCTCCAGCAGTTTGTCCTGTGTCAGCTTCTCCTTGTCGTGCTGAGAAATCATCTTGTCTACCTGGGTGCAGTGGCACTTCTGCATGATGGTGCGGTCCTGAAACAGAACACAACATATTACTAAGGATATCAAGTCACAGTGAGATACTATTATTGCAGAGATAGAGACAGCTTAAGATGTATTTTATTTTACCTTTATTTAACCAGGCAAGTCAGTTAAGAACAAATTCTTATTTTCAATGACGGCCTAGGAACAGTGGGTTAACTGCCTTGTTCAGGGGCAGAACGACAGATTTGTCGACCTTGTCAGCTCGGGGATTCGGTTACAAGTCCAACGCTCTAACCACTAGGCTACGCTACCGCCCCAAGATAGCTTGGTCCAACCTTTCCTAAACAAGTCATTTACCATTACAGCCAGACCATATGGCTGAGAACTCACACTAACAAAACATTAGTGGAAATGGTTAAACCCCTGGCTAGTGGGCACATCTGTTCAAAAACATCAGTCTGACTGTCATAACTGTTATGCAACAGGAAAAGAGTGCAGGAGGTTACAATGGTCAACCCTACAAGAGATCCTCTTTAGTATACAAACAGGTTGTTACGTTAGAAGGCATTTCATAAGGACATGGTGTTAGTGACTGAAGTCTAGCTACTGTCTGTGTGTGTGTGTGTGCTTGCGTGTATGCATGTGTGTGTGTGTGTGTGTGTGTGTGTAGGGGGGTCATCTTAGCAAGTCTAATTTCTGTCTGTCCACTCTCTGGTGAGATCAAAGACAAACACCTTAGGTTACAGGATGCACTCAAGAGTGGGTGTGTGTGTTTGTGTGTGTGGGCGGGGGTCAGACAACACTGAATGATGAAAGGAGAGACCTCTATCCCTCTTTTGTCCTCTCCATCTCTTTATCGCGATCAGTGTGTGGACATCAGGATGAATGATCTGTACTGTGTTAGCTCTGGGACCTGTACGAGCAGTCTAAAACATCAACCCACCTTTGCGTGCTTCTTCTTTAAAAAGTTCAGCTCTTTCTGCTGCTTTTTAATCAGTTTAAGGTACGTCTGGCGAGAGGAAAGACAGATTACTGAAAACAGATTTAATTCACTAATCAAAGGACACCAACCCTCTGTTTGTTCTACAGGAAACATCTGACTGATGTTAAATATTATTCATACTGATAAATAAACAAATGATATAAAAACATGATCATTTTTTATGATGTTGGTGAATACATTTACCAGATAATAAAGTTATAGTAGGGAAGGGAACTAGGAAACTGTTACGGTTCTGGTTAGGAGTAAACTAGATGGTAGGGGTCAGATATCAGGGGTCAGCAGTATCAGCAGGATATAGATGGTAGGGGTCAGATATTAGGGGTCAGCAGTATCAGCAGGATATAGGTGGTAGGGGTCAGATTTAGGGGTCAGTAGTATCAGCAGGATATAGATGGTAGGGGTCAGATATTAGGGGTCAGCAGTATCAGCAGGATATAGGTGGTAGGGTTCAGATATTAGGGGTCAGCAGTATCAGCAGGATATAGATGGTAGGGGTCAGATATTAGGGGTCAGCAGTATCAGCAGGATATAGGTGGTAGGGGTCAGATATCAGGGGTCAGCAGTATCAGCAGGATATAGGTGGTAGGGGTCAGATATCAGGGGTCAGCAGTATCAGCAGGATATAGATGGTAGGGGTCAGATATCAGGGGTCAGCAGTATCAGCAGGAAATAGATGGTAGGGGTCAGATATCAGGGGTCAGCAGTATCAGCAGGATATAGATGGTAGGGGTCAGATATCAGGGGTCAGCAGTATCAGCAGGATATAGGTGGTAGGGGTCAGATATCAGGGGTCAGCAGTATCAGCAGGATATAGGTGGTAGGGGTCAGATATCAGGGGTCAGCAGTATCAGCAGGATATAGGTGGTATGGGTCAGATATCAGGGGTCAGCAGTATCAGCAGGATATAGATGGTAGGGGTCAGATATTAGGGGTCAGCAGTATCAGCAGGATATAGATGGTAGGGGTCAGATATTAGGGGTCAGCAGTATCAGCAGGATATAGGTGGTAGGGGTCAGATATCAGGGGTCAGCAGTATCAGCAGGATATAGGTGGTAGGGGTCAGATATTAGGGGTCAGCAGTATCAGCAGGATATAGGTGGTAGGGGTCAGATATCAGGGGTCAGCAGTATCAGCAGGATATAGATGGTAGGGGTCAGATATCAGGGGTCAGTAGTATCAGCAGGATATAGGTGGTAGGGGTCAGATATCAGGGGTCAGTAGTATCAGCAGGATATAGGTGGTAGGGGTCAGATATCAGGGGCCAGTAGTAACAAGCAGGGTAAAGGTAACCTATGCCTCACCTTCATCTGTTTCAAGTCATCAATATTCACATGAGGCACCAGTGCATTTATATCTACAAAGACAGAAATGGAAAAACAGCTCAATTGTGTCAATGTGAGTGAGGTGTGTGATGTACTGTAGAGGTCTAGACCAGCTCCGAGCTGTGTGTGTGTGTTTGTGTGTGTGTGTGTGTGTGTCGTACCCTTCTTGGTCTCAGTGGTGTTGTTCTGGGCAGAAGTAGAAGACTGAGCCGGGTCTGAGCTGGTCTGTGGCGTCAAGTTGGTCTTCATGTTGGCGTTTACCTTCCCTTTCTTGTCGTTCTTCGAACTCTCGTTTGGCACATCTGCTATGTCGCTCTGGAGAGAGGGAGAGGAGGAGAGAAAAGAGAAAGAGAGAGACAGAGAAAGAGAGAGAGGAAGACAGGAGGGCGTTTCAGGTCTATGGACAGAAATCTTTCTCATGCACTTTTCAATCAATACTGCATTTGCATATAGATGGAAGGATAGTGATATTTTGTATTTTCTCCTACCCATCCCAAAGCACATTTTGTTACCCAGGGACAAAACATGTGCTATCTAGAACATAAAACAGTTCTTAAGCTGTCACCATAGGAGAACTCTTTGAAGAACCCAAAATGGTTCTACCTAGAACCAAAAAGGGGACAGCCGAAGAACCCTTTTTTCTAAGAGTGTAGATAGCTACTAAGACTACTAAACCAGTAGCCAAAGCAACTCATCTTCAACCTTATCCTATAATGTGATGAGAACAACACAACCACACACACACTACATACACTCACACCCACAAACACACTCACACACACACACACTCTTGAAATACGCTGCTGCTACTCTGTTTATTATCTACCCTGATTGCCTAGTCACCTTTACCTCTACCTACATGGACATATTACCTCATACCCCTGCACATTGACTCAGTACCGGTACTCTTTGTATATTGCCTCGTTATTGTTATTTTATTGTGTTACTATTTCCTTTTATTATTGAACTATATTCAAAAAATAAAGGTTTAAGTGTGCATTGTTGGGAATGGGCTCGTAAGTAAGCATTTCACAGTAAAGTCTACACCTGCTGTATTCGGCGAATGTGACAAATAACATTTTATTTGATTGATTTGATATACACTCAGTATCCAGTTTATTAGGTACGCCCATCTAGTACAGGGTTGGACCCCCCAGCAGTGGTGTAAAGTACTTAAGTAGAAATAGTTTAAAGTACTACTTTAGTTGTTTTTTGGGGTATCTGTACTTTACTTTACTATTTACATTTTTGACAACTTTTACTTTACTACATTCCTAAAGAAAATAATGTACTTTTTACTCCATACATTTTTTCTCTGACACCCAAAAGTAGTCGTTACATTTTGAATACTTAGCAGGACAAAAAATGGTTAAATTCACACACTTATCAAGAGAACATCCCTGGTCATTCCTATTGCAAAAAAAATGTTTTGTTTGTAAACTATGTCTGAGTGTTGGAGTGTGCCCTTGGCTATCCGTAAATTAAAAAAACAAGAAAAGTGTGCAGTCTGGTTTGCTTGAAAAAGTAATTTTTTATTATTTGTACTTTTAGTTTTGATACTTAAGTATATTTAAAACCAAATACTTTTAGACTTTTACTAAATTAGTATTTTACTGGGTGACTTCCATTTTTACCTGAGTCATTTTTTTAGTCAAGTATGACAATTGGGGACTTTTTCCACCACTGCACCCCAGTAGCCATGAAGGTATGCACCTGGTCAGCAACAATGTTCAGATAAGCTGTGGTGTTCAATCGTTGCTTAGTATCAAGAGACCTAACGTGTGCCAGGAAAGCATTCCCCACACCATTACACCACCGCCACTAGACTGTACCGTTGACACCAAGCAGGATGGGGCCATGGACTCCTGCTGCTAACACCAAATCCTGACTCTGCCATCAGCATGACACAACAGGAGCCAGGATTCATCGGACCAGGCAGTGTTTTCCCAGTCCTCAACTCTCCAGTGTTGGTGATGGCGGGCCCACTGGAGCCGTTTCTTGTTTTTAGCTGATAGGAGTGGAACCTGGTGTGGTCGTCTGCTGCAATAGCCCATCCGTGTCAAGGACCGACGAGTTGTGTGTTCCGAGATGCTGTTCTGCACACCACTGTTGTACAGCGCCGTTATTTGCCTGTTTGTTAGCTAGCACGATTCTTGCCATTTTCCTTCGACCTCATCAACAAGCTATTTTTGCCCACAGTACCGCCGCTGACTGGATGTTGAAAAGCCCAGCAGGTCGGCTGGTTCTGAGATACTGGATCCAGCGCACCTGGCACCAATGATCATACCACGCTCAAAGTCACTTAGGTCACTTGTTTTGACCATTCTAACATTCAATCAAACAGTAACTGAATGCCTCAATGCCTGTCTGCCTGCTTCATATAGCAAGCCATGGCCACGTGACTCACTGTCTGTAGGAGCAAATCATTTTCCTACCTAATAAACTGAGTACTGTATACACTACCGGTCAAAAGTTTTAGAATACCTACTCATTCAAGGGTTTTTCTTTATTTTGACTATTTTCTACATTGTAGAATAATAGTGAAGACATCAAAACTATGAAATAACACATATGGAATCATGTAGTAACCAAAAAAAGTGTTAAACAAATCAAAATATATTTCATATTTTAGATTCTTCAAAGTAGCCACCCTTTGCCTTGATAACAGCTTTGCACACTCTTGGCATTCTCTCAACCAGCTTCATGAGGTAATCACCTGGAATGCATTTCAGTGAACAGATGTGCCTTGTTAAAAGTTAATTTGTGGAATTTCTTTCCTTCTTAATGTGTTTGAGCCAATCAGTTGTGTTGTGACAAGGTAGGGGTGGTATACAGAAGATAGCCCTATTTGGTAAAAGACCAAGTCCATATTATGGCAAGAACAGCTCAAATAAGCAAAGAGAAATGACAGTCCATCATTACTTTAAGACATGAAGGTCAGTCAATACGGAAAATTTCAATAACTTTTAAAGTTTATTCAAGTGCAGTCGCGAAAAGCGCTATGATGAAACTGGCTCTCATGAGAACCGCCACAGGAAAGGAAGACCCAGAGTTACCTCTGCTGCAGAGGATAAGTTCATTAGAGTTACCAGCCTCAGACATTGTAGCCCAAATAAATGCTTCAGAGTTCAAGTAACAGACATGTCAAAATCAACTGTTCAGAAGAGACTGTGTGAAACAGGCCTTCATGGTCTAATTGCTGCAAAGAAACCCCTACTAAAGGACAGCAATAATAAGAAGAGACTTGCTTGGGCCAAGAAACATGAGCAATGGACATAAGACAGGTGGAAATTTGTCCTTTGGTCTGATGAGTCCATATTGGAGATTTTTGGTTGCAACTGCCGTTTCTTTGTGAGACGCGGTGTCGTGGAACGGAAAATCTCCTCATGTGTATTTCCCACCGTAAAGCATGGAGGAGGAGGTGTTATGGTATAAGGGTGCTTTGCTGTTGACACTGTCTGTTATTTATTTAGAATTCAAGGCACACTTAACCAGAATGGCAACCACAGCATTCTGCAGCGATACGCCAACCCATCTGGTTTGCGCTTAGTGGGACTATCATTTGTTTTTCAACAGGACAATGACACAATCCCCTGAACTCAACCAAATTGAGATGGTTTGGGATGAGTCGGACCGCAGAGTGAAGGAAAAGCAGCCAACAAGTGCTGAGCATATGTGGGAACTCCTTCAAGACTGTTGGAAAACCATTTCAGGTGAAGTTGGTTGAGAGAATGCCAAGAGTGTGCAAAGTTGTCATGAAAGGTGGCTACTTTGAAGAATCTCAAATACAAAATATATTGAATTTTGTTTAACACTACACGATTACTACATGATTCCATGTGTTATTTCATAGTTTTGATGTCTTCACTATTATTCTAAAATGTAGAAAATAGTAAAAATAAAGAAAAACCCTTGAATGAGTAGGTGTTGTAAAACTTCTGACCGGTAGTGTGTGTGCTGGAGCCAACTCCAACGTACAATAGAACAGTTGGCTACAGCACATACACTATGTTTCATATAAAGTATGTTAAATGTACCGTTTCAATCCCCAGAGCTCTCATCTGGTCCGCTCTTTTCTCTGCTATGGACAGGAACTTTTTGGGGTCTGACAGAGCGTCCACGATGGCTAGAGAGAAGACAGGAGATTAATCAATACACTGAACTGGACTGGAATGGAGTGTTGGAACTTCAATGTAATGTATTGTCATATTTGATGTACTTGAGGTTCCATCGTTATTTAAAGTCTAAACACAGTCATTATACACAAAGACAAGCAAAGATGACAACGTTCTACTGCAGTAGCAACATTATATTGAATGAAATTAAGCAGGTACATATGTAGGATCTTAATTTAAGCCAGTTTCTCACAGTAGGAAAATAATCCTGGAGCAACAGGAAATAAGAATTATTATCTAGATTATAATTCATGGACATTTTTATATGAGTTGATAATTCTTTTGTAAGGGAAAATCAAGTCTGAAATTTCAGTGGAAATTACAAACTTCAAAATACTTTAAACCTCATATACACTACACGTTCTACAACAGGGTGATCAAATTAAAATCCTACATCTGTATATATTTGAGTAGATAATATGAAAGCCTCATTATTTGGATTTGAAACATTCACACATCCTTTCAACACTGCTTATGGGTTATCATCATAATGATTGCCTTGGCTTGGCTTAAGGACTAGTCAAATATGTTGTGTATATCCATGCCTGTGTCTCTCGATAAGTGGCTATTACACTAGCTCTGCTACCATCCTCATTTACTCTGTGTCATTACTTCTGATGTAGAATACACTGTAGGGCAGCACACCCGGAACGCAGGGACGGAAGGAAGGTGGGACAGTTTGTTAACTCTCTCTCCTTATCCTCTTTCGGAACCTGGCCGTGACCCACTCCCCGAGGGTGTCCCACGGAGAGTGGGATATAAACACATTTCCAATTCATAAATGCGTATTAATACACACGTGTTCATGTGTGAAATAGGACAAATATAAGCACCCACAAAAAGTAATAAATATAATAATTAATCTCCCTCTTTCTTCTTCTCTCCTCTTCTGTCCTCCCTCTCATCTCCTTCCCTCTCCCCAGAGCCTTCTGCATCCACTTCAGTATCTACTATGAATAAATTGAATGGAGATATAAATTGGACCGTGTGTGTGTGTGAGAGTGTGTGTGTAGTATGAAAGAGAAAGACAAAAGACCAGCTGAGAAAGGGACAACGCAAGCACATGTTCCCAGCTCTTCACACACACACACACTCAGTATAGACTAATAAGGTCTCCATTAGGGTTGCAAAGGGTCGGAAACTTTCCGATGCATTTCCAGAATATTTCCGAAATTTTTCCATGGGAGGTTAAGCCCTGGAATTTGGGGAATTTTTCTTAAATTCATCAAAAAAGTTAGTTTATAACAGTGAACCTTTTTTGTGGGATACAGAAAAAGCAATTCTATGTCTTGTGGCATGTTTTGGTTAAACTATCCCCAATTCAATGGAATTGCAACCATCTGCATGCATTCTTCCATCACATGTACAGCTGATTCTCAAGATCTTGCACACTAATGAGATGCTTTTGAGCTCACACTACTACACTGTCTGAGCCAAGGACTACATGCTTTCTGGTAAGTTTTGATTACAATACTGGGTGAGGTGAATATATTTTAAATGACCTACATTCTTTTTTGCAGAAATTGTTAACAAGTTAGAAATTATTTAAACACACTTTGCTGTTGGCTACTATTTACAAGTTAATTAGTTAGTTTTTGCTATCATGTGGGTTTTCGTTTGCTTGAGCCTGCTAACTGAGGAGTGTTAATTCACCTGTTTCCATACATGTTTCATTTTAAAACATTTATTTTACAAAGCAGTTGTTTAATCTAACTGCTTAACTATTTATCTGTACATAGAATTGTATATATATATATATATACATATATATTTTTTTTTTTACAAATTGTTTTATAATCTTTAGAGGAAAATGCCATGGGCACTATCTGATATGTGGAGACATTTCACTGCAGCTAATGTAGAAGGAAAAGCTGTGTACATTTGCAAATACTGTGCCAAATCATATGTGAAGAATGCAACAAAGATGCAGAATCATCTGGCCAAGTAGATAAAGTTCCTTCAGCGTTCACAACAAGCAACCTCTGACAAAAGTGAAAATGATGAATTAGACACCTTATCGATAGCAACAGCTCATGGTCCTCCTGTAATCAGATTATTTTTTTACTCAATGGAGGAACGTTGTCAGAGAAATGCTGATGAATGTCTTGCTCGAGCTGTGTATGCAACTGGTTCACCTCTGATGCTCACAGGCAATGTGTATTGGAAGAAATTTCTGAACGTTCTTTGCCCAGCATACTCCCCTCCAACCAGACATGCTTTATCTACTAATTTGCTGGATGCAGAGTTCAACAGAGTTCAAGTGAAGGTCAAGCAAATCATAGAGAAAGCAGACTGTATTGCAATCATCTCTGATGGATGATCGAATGTTCGTGGGCAAGGAATAATTAACTACATAATCTCCACCCCTCAACCAGTATTCTACAAGAGCACAGACACAATGGACAACAGACACACCGGTCTCTACATTGCAGATGAGCTGAAGGCAGTCATCAATGACCTTGGACCACAGAAGGTATTTGCACTGGTGACAGACAATGCTGCAAACATGAAGGCTGTTTGGTCTAAAGTGGAAGTCCTACCCTCACATCACACCCATTGGCTGTGCTGCTCATGCATTGAATCTGCTCCTCAAGGACATCACTGAAAACAATGGATACACACCACACGAGAGCCAAGGAAATGGTTAGGTATGTGAAGGGTCATCAAGTTATAGCGGCAATCTACCTCACCAAGCAAAGTGAGAAGAATAAGAGCACCACATTGAAGCTGCCCAGCAACACCCGTTGGGGTGGTGTTGTCATCATGTTTGACAGTCTCCTGGAGGGGAAGGAGTCTCTCCGAGAAATGGCCATATCACAGTCTGCCGATATGGACAGCCCCATCAAGAGGATCCTCCTGGATGATGTATTATGGGAGAGAGTGGTAAGCAGCCTGAAACTCCTGAAACCTACAGCAGCAGCCATTGCACGGATTGAGAGAGACAATGCCATCCTGTCTGATGTTTAGAATCTGCTTGCAGATGTAAGAGAAGAAATCCGTACTGTCCTGCCCACTTCACTGTTGCTCCAAGCAGAGGAAACTGCAGTTCTGAAATACATCAAAAAGCGTGAAGACTTTTGCCTGAAGCCCATACACACCGCAGTGTACATGTTGGACCCCAAGTATGCTGGCAAGAGCATCCTGTCTGGTGCAGAGATCAACAAGGCCTATGGTGTCATCACTACCGTGTCTCGCCACCTTGGCCTGGATGAGGGAAAGGTTCTTAGCAGTCTGGTGAAGTACACTTCCAAGCAAGGGCTTTGGGATGGAAATGCAATATGGTAGTCGTGCCAACATATCTGATCAGCCACCTGGTGGAAGGGACTTTGTGATCTGACGCTCGTTCCCCTGTTGCCTCCATCATCCTCCAAATCCCACCAACATCAGCCACCTCAGAGCGCGACTGGTCCTAGTTTGGGAACCCACACGCCAAAGCACGCAACAGGCTGACCAATACAAGGGTTGAAAATCTGAGGCTTTTAGAGCCTGACAATGAGCCATCCTCAACAAGGTTGGAAAGTGACAGTGAAGATGAGGCCTCAGAGTCTGATGTTCAACAGGAGGACATTGAGGAGGTCCAGGGAGAAGACATGGAAGCCTGAGAGGAAGACAACCAAAGCTTTAGTTTCTAGACTATCATTTTACAGGTGTATGTTGAAAACGTTTTTGGGAGATGTGATGGATCATTGGGGATCATTCAATATTCCCTTTCTTTTGTTGTTCAGTGAAATCATCCCATGTGAAGAGTCAACTCATTTAATTACATTTAAATTCTTAACTAAATTGTTTTAAAAATGTATATTGGAAGGATTTAATCATTTGCAAGTATGCCTACTTATGATAAGATAAAAGGTTTATGTCTCCATATGATATGGTAAATATATCCAATGCAAAAAACATTACATTTAAATTAATATTAATTTGCATATATTTCCGTTAATTCCCATATATTCCCGTTAATTCCCACAGAAAGTTTCCACCTCTGAATATTCCCCAAAATGTTGCAACCCTAGTCTCCATACTCAAGTGTTTATGACTGAATAATATAGAGTTGAATAGAGTTCAGTAGCACACATCTGTAGACCAATAGGGGTTCTCTCTCTCTTCTCTCTCACACACACACACACACACACATGGCCTCTGCTGCCCCTAACCTACAATTCTGTAGAGAAAGTACATCTGTGTATTTGCAAGGGAGCGAGTGTGTGTCAGTGTGTCTGCTCACCTCCGAAGCCTTCGGGTACGTAGGTCTTAAGTACTATGTTACAGAAAATGGTGGGTAAAGACAGAGGCTTGTTCCCTTCGTTGCGTAGAGAGATGTGTCTGTATCCTGCCTGTAGACCCTCCAACGGTAGAATCCTCTGACCTATCAGCTTATTATTGTCATCATACACAGCTAGACGCAACACAGCCAGGTCTGGCAGAATCACCTGTGTGAGGGAGGGAGGGAGGGAGGGAGGAGAGAGACAGAGAGAGACAGACAGAGAGAGAGGGGTAAGAGAGAAAGACAGACAGAGAAAGAGGAAAGAGAGTTAAGATTCATACCTGCTTCACTAGAATGAGTCCGTTTGTACGGTAGAACATGTTATCACAGAGCAGTGATGACAGTAGCACATACCCAGCAGTGATGACAGTAGCATATACCCAGCAGTGATGATAGTAGCATATACCCAGCAGTGATGACAGTAGCACATACCCAGCAGTGATGACAGTAGCATATACCCAGCAGTGATGACATTAGCATATACCCAGCAGTGATGACAGTAGCAGATACCCAGCAGTGATGACAGTAGCATATACCCAGCAGTGATGACAGTAGCATATACCCAGCAGTGATGACAGTAGCATATACCCAGCAGTGATGACATTAGCATATACCCAGCAGTGATGACAGTAGCATATACCCAGCAGTGATGACAGTAGCACAGACCCAGCAGTGATGACAGTAGCACATACCCAGCAGTGATGACAGTAGCACATACCCAGCAGTGATGACAGTAGCACATACCCAGCAGTGATGACAGTAGCACATACCCAGCAGTGATGACAGTAGCACATACCCAGCAGTGATGACAGTAGCATATACCAGCAGTGATGACAGTAGCACATACCCAGCAGTGATGACAGTAGCATATACCCAGAAGTGATGACAGTAGCATATACCCAGCAGTGATGACAGTAGCACATACCCAGCAGTGATGACAGTAGCACATACCCAGCAGTGATGACAGTAGCATATACCCAGCAGTGATGACAGTAGCACATACCCAGCAGTGATGACAGTAGCATATACCCAGCAGTGATGACAGTAGCACATACCCAGCAGTGATGACAGTAGCACATACCCAGCAGTGATGACAGTAGCATATACCCAGCAGTGATGACAGTAGCACAATTACCCAGCAGTGATGACAGTAGCATATACCCAGCAGTGATGACAGTAGCACATACCCAGAGTGATGACAGTTAGCACTATACCCAGCAAGTGATGACAGTTAGCACTATACCCAGCAGTGATGACAGTAGCACATACCCAGCAGTGATGACAGTAGCATATACCCAGCAGTGATGACAGTAGCATATACCCAGCAGTGATGACAGTAGCATATACCCAGCAGTGATGACAGTAGCACATACCCAGCAGTGATGACAGTAGCATATACCCAGCAGTGATGACAGTAGCATATACCCAGCAGTGATGACAGTAGCACATACCCAGCAGTGATGACAGTAGCACATACCCAGCAGTGATGACAGTAACATATACCCAGCAGTGATGACAGTTACATATACCCAGCAGTGATGACAGTAGCACATACCCAGCAGTGATGACAGTAGCACATACCCAGCAGTGATGACAGTAGCATATACCCAGCAGTTATGAAAGTAGCATATACCCAGCAGTGATGACAGTAGCATATACCCAGCAGTGATGACAGTAGCATATACCCAGCAGTGATGACAGTAGCACATACCCAGCAGTGATGACAGTAGCACATACCCAGCAGTGATGACAGTAGCACATACCCAGCAGTGATGACATACCCAGCATTGATGACAGTAGCATATACCCAGCAGTGATGACATACCCAGCATTGATGACAGTAGCATACACCCAGCAGTGATGACAGTAGCATATACCCAGCAGTGATGACAGTAGCACATACCCAGCAGTGATGACAGTAGCATATACCCAGCAGTGATGACAGTAGCATATACCCAGCAGTGATGACAGTAGCACATACCCAGCAGTGATGACAGTAGCACATACCCAGCAGTGATGACAGTAGCATATACCCAGCAGTGATGACAGTAGCATATACCCAGCAGTGATGACAGTAGCATATACCCAGCAGTGATGACAGTAACATATACCCAGCAGTGATGACAGTAACATATACCCAGCAGTGATGACAGTAGCACATACCCAGCAGTGATGACAGTAGCATATACCCAGCAGTGATGACAGTAGCATTTACCCAGCAGTGATGACAGTAGCACATACCCAGCAGTGATGACAGTAGCATATACCTAGCAGTGATGACAGTAGCACATACCCAGCAGTGATGACAGTAGCATATACCCAGCAGTGATCACAGTAGCACATACCCAGCAGTGATGACAGTAGCACATACCCAGCAGTGATGACAGTAGCATATACCCAGCAGTGATGACAGTAGCATATACCCAGCAGTGATGACAGTAGCATATACCCAGCAGTGATGACAGTAGCACATACCCAGCAGTGATGACAGTAGCACATACCCAGCAGTGATGACAGTAGCATATACCCAGCAGTGATGACAGTAGCATTTACCCAGCAGTGATGACATACCCAGCAGTGATTACAGTAGCACATACCCAGCAGTGATGACAGTAGCATATACCCAGCAGTGATGACAGTAGCATATACCCAGCAGTGATGACAGTAGCATATACCCAGCAGTGATGACAGTAGCACATACCCAGCAGTGATGACAGTAGCATATACCCAGCAGTGATGACAGTAGCATATACCCAGCAGTGATGACTGTAGCATATACCCAGCAGTGATGACAGTAGCACATACCCAGCTGTGATGACAGTAGCACATACCCAGCAGTGATGACAGTAGCATATACCCAGCAGTGATGACAGTAGCATATAACCAGCAGTGATGACAGTAGCATATACCCAGCAGTGATGACAGTAGCACATACCCAGCAGTGATGACAGTTGCATATACCCAGCAGTGATGACAGTAGCACATACCCAGCAGTGATGACAGTAGCATATACCCAGCAGTGATGACAGTTGCATATACCCAGCAGTGATGACAGTAGCATATACCCAGCAGTGATGACAGTAGCACATACCCAGCAGTGATGACAGTAGCATATACCCAGCAGTGATGACAGTAGCATATACCCAGCAGTGATGACAGTTGTATATACCCAGCAGTGATGACAGTAGCACATACCCAGCAGTGATGACAGAAGCACATACCCAGCAGTGATGACAGTAGCACATACCCAGCAGTGATGACAGTAGCATATACCCAGCAATGATGACAGTAGCATATACCCAGCAGTGATGACAGTAGCATATACCCAGCAGTGATGACATACCCAGCATTGATGACAGTAGCATATACCCAGCAGTGATGACAGTAGCACATACCCAGCAGTGATGACAGTAGCATATACCCAGCAGTGATGACAGTAGCATATACCCAGCAGTGATGACAGTAGCACATACCCAGCAGTGATGACAGTAGCACATACCCAGCAGTGATGACAGTAGCATATACCAAGCAGTGATGACAGTAGCACATACCCAGCAGTGATGACAGTAGCATATACCCAGCAGTGATGACAGTAGCACATACCCAGCAGTGATGACAGTCGCACATACCCAGCAGTGATGACAGTAGCACATACCCAGCAGTGATGACAGTAGCATATACCCAGCAGTGATGACACTAGCATATACCCAGCAGTGATGACAGTAGCATATACCCAGCAGTGATGACAGTAGCACATACCCAGCAGTGATGACAGTAGCATATACCCAGCAGTGATGACAGCAGCATATACCCAGCAGTGATGACAGTAGCATATACCCAGCAGTGATGACAGTGGCACATACCCAGCAGTGATGACAGTAGCATATACCCAGCAGTGATGACAGTAGCACATACCCAGCAGTGATGACAGTAGCATATACCCAGCAGTGATGACAGCAGCATATACCCAGCAGTGATGACAGTAGCATATACCCAGCAGTGATGACAGTAGCACATACCCAGCAGTGATGACAGTAGCATATACCCAGCAGTGATGACAGTAGCATATACCCAGCAGTGATGACAGTAGCATATACCCAGCAGTGATGATAATAGACTGTAGCTAGGCTCACCACTGTATCTGTTTTGAACAATAGCCCATAGACAAGGCCATTACAGAACCATTAACTCATCAGCAAGCACACATTCACACATCCAGGGAGAGGAGCTTTGTGTGTGTGTGTGTGTGTGTGTGTGTGTGTGTGTGTGTGTGTGTGTGTGTGTGTGTGTGTGTATAAGTATGTTTGTTTATCCAGGGAATGGAGCTGTGAGTGTGTGTGTGTGTGTGTGTGTCTGTGTGTGTGTGTGTGTGTGTGCATACGTATGTTTGTGTGTCCAGGGAATGGAACTGTATGTGTGTGTGCGCTCGTGCGATGGAAGTCCAGACAGCTGTGTTTGCATGCATGTCTAAATGTGTGTATAAATGAGGTTTAAATCAGTTTATTTGTCATGTGCGCCGAATAAAACAGGTGTAGACCTTACAGTGAAATGCTTACTTACAGGCACTAACCAATAGTGCGGGAAAAAAAGATGTGTGTGTAGTTAAGTAAAGAAATAAAACAAGAGTAAAAAGACATTTGAAAATAAGAGTAGCAAGGCTATATACAGACACCGGTAAGTCAGGCTGATTGAGGTAGTATGTACATGTAGGTATGGTTAAAGTGACTATGCATATACAGGGAGGGAAATTTTTCCTCTCATCCCCATTCTGTTTCTAATCTTCTATTCCTGTCATCCCCATTCTGTCTCTAATCTTCTCTTCCTCTCATCCCCATTCTGTCTCTAATCTTCTATTCCTCTCATCCCCATTCTGTCTCTAATCTTCTCTTCCTCTCATCCCCATTCTGTCTCTAATCTTCTCTTCCTCTCATCCCCATTCTGTCTCTAATCTTCTATTCCTCTCATCCCCATTCTGTCTCTAATCTTCTATTCCTCTCATCCCCATTCTGTCTCTAATCTTCTCTTCCTGTCATCCCCATTCTGTCTCTAATCTTCTATTCCTCTCATCCCCATTCTGTCTCTAATCTTCTCTTCCTCTCATCCCCATTCTGTCTCTAATCTTCTCTTCCTCTCATCCCCATTCTGTCTCTAATCTTCTCTTCCTGTCATCCCCATTCTGTCTCTAATCTTCTCTTCCTCTCATCCCCATTCTGTTTCTAATCTTCTATTCCTGTCATCCCCATTCTGTCTCTAATCTTCTATTCCTCTCATTCCCATTCTGTCTCTAATCTTCTCTTCCTGTCATCCCCATTCTGTCTCTAATCTTCTCTTCCTCTCATCCCCATTCTGTTTCTAATCTTCTATTCCTGTCATCCCCATTCTGTCTCTAATCTTCTCTTCCTCTCATCCCCATTCTGTCTCTAATCTTCTCTTCCTCTCATCCCCATTCTGTTTCTAATCTTCTATTCCTGTCATCCCCATTCTGTCTCTAATCTTCTATTCCTCTCATTCCCATTCTGTCTCTAATCTTCTCTTCCTCTCATCCCCATTCTGTCTCTAATCTTCTCTTCCTCTCATCCCCATTCTGTCTCTAATCTTCTATTCCTCTCATCCCCATTCTGTCTCTAATCTTCTCTTCCTCTCATCCCCATTCTGTCTCTAATCTTCTCTTCCTGTCATCCCCATTCTGTCTCTAATCTTTTCTTCCTCTATTTGCTCTCTTTGTCTTGCCTTTTCTCTCTCATGCTATACATCTGTTATCCCTTTTCTCTCTTCCCTCCCTGCCTTCTCCTCTTCTCTCCACTCTTCCCTCCCTGCCTTCTCCTCTTCTCTCCGCTCTTCCCTCCCTGCCTTCTCCTCTTCTCCTCTCCACTCTTCCCTCCATGCCTTCTCCTCCTCTCCGCTCTCCCTCCATGCCTTCTCCTCTTCTCCTCCCTGCTCTCCCTGCATGCTTTCTCCCCCTCTCCTCTCCGCTCTTCCCTCCATGCTTTCTCCCCCTCTCCTCTCCGCTCTTCCCTCCATGCTTTCTCCCCCTCTCCTCTCCGCTCTTCCCTCCATGCCTTCTCCTCTTCTCCTCTCCGCTCTTCCCTCCATGCCTTCTCCTCCTCTCCGCTCTCCCTCCATGCCTTCTCCTCTTCTCCTCCCTGCTCTCCCTGCATGCTTTCTCCCCCTCTCCTCTCCGCTCTTCCCTCCATGCTTTCTCCCCCCTCTCCTCTCCGCTCTTCCCTCCATGCTTTCTCCCCCTCTCCTCTCCGCTCTTCCCTCCATGCTTTCTCCCCCTCTCCTCTCCGCTCTTCCCTCCATGCTTTCTCCCCTCTCCTCTCCGCTCTTCCCTCCATGCCTTCTCCCCTTCTCCTCTCCGCTCTTCCCTCCATGCTTTCTCCCCCTCTCCTCTCCGCTCTTCCCTCCATGCTTTCTCCCCCTCTCCTCTCCACTCTTCCCTCCATGCCTTCTCCCCTTCTCCTCTCCGCTCTTCCCTCCATGCTTTCTCCCCCTCTCCTCTCCGCTCTTCCCTCCATGCTTTCTCCCCCTCTCCTCTCCGCTCTTCCCTCCATGCCTTCTCCCCCTCTCCTCTCCTCTCTTTCTCTGCAGACACACTGAGTAGTTCTAAGTACCACAGGGACATCAACTCCCCCCCCCCTCCCTTTGCTACACCCTAAGCTGTTAAACTCCAACAACTACCAGTAAACAACCAATGCAGCATTGTATGAACTGTTACATTTCCCTTCCATTCTTCTCTATTCCATTTCCAATACCTTTCTAGTGTTCTCCTCTTCTCTCATTTTCTTCTTCTCTACATTTAGCTATTTCTCCAGTCTCTCCTGTCTAATACCTCTCCAGCTCCTCCATTCCTCTCTCCTCCTACTATTCCCTTCATATCATATCCTATCCCATCCCTCTCCTCCTTCCTTCCATCCATCCCTCTCTCCTCTCCTCTGTACCTTCCTGAAGACGAAAGGTTCTTCGTTGTAGGCGGGGTTCAGGCCGTTGTTCATCACCATGCGGGTGCGGAACTCTTTGCGGATGGTATCCGTGGGCAGCCCGTACATGTCTACCTCTACGTAGGTCCCAATCTTCTTATCAGACAGGAACTGACCAGAAAACACCTGAGAACATACACATCCAGTCAAACAACAATTAAATACAATATAATACAACTTTTTTGAAAATGGCCAAATGATTGGACATCATTTTTTAAAATATGCTCACATCACTGACATGGATTTTTAGCTAGCGGTGACTAAAGTTAGCTGAAGTTTGTAATGGCTGTTTAAAGAAAACTGGACCACAGATGTACAGTTTGTCCTGGCCTATAGACTACTTTCAGGGTGAGAAACCATCTAACATTAAGTTGTAAAATAGTGAACTTCACACAAGTGAGCTTCAGGTTTCCCATCTTCCCACCACATATACAGTTGAAGTCGGAAGTTTACATACACCTTAGCCAAATACATTTGACATTTAATCAGAGTAAAAAGTCACTGTCTTAGGTCAGTTAGGATCACCACTTTATTGTAAGAATGTGAAATGTCAGAATAATAGCAGAGAGAATGATTTATTTCAGCTTTTATTTCTTTCATCACATTCCCAGTGGGTCAGAAGTTTACATACACTCAATTAGTATTTGGTAACATTGCCTTTAAATTGTTTAACTTGGATCAAACGTTTCGGGTAGCCTTCCACAAGCTTCCCACAATAAGTTGGGTGAATTTTGTCCCATTCCTCCTGACAGAGCTGGTGTAACTGAGTCAGGTTTGTAGGCCTCCTTGCTCGCCTACGCTTTTCAGTTCTGCCCACAACTTTTCTATAGGATTGAGGTCAGGGCTTTGTGATGGCTGCTCCAATACCTTGACTTTGTTGTCCAAAGGGCCATTTTGCAGCAACTTTGGAAGTATGCTTGGGGTCATTGTCCATTTGGAAGACCCATTGCGACCAAGCTTTAACTTCCTGACTGATGTCTTGAGATGTTGCTTCAATATATCCACATAATTTTCCTGCCTCATGATGCCATCTATTTTGTGAAGTGCACCAGTCCCTCCTGCAGCAAAGCACCCCCACAACATGATGCTGCCACCCCCGTGCTTCACGGTTGGGATGGTGTTCTTCGGCTTGCAAGCCTCCCCCTTTTTCCTCCAAACATAATGATGGTCATTATGGCCAAACAGTTCTATTTTTGTTTCATCCAACCAGACAACATTTCTCCAAAAAGTACAATCTTTGTCCCCATGTGCAGTTGCAAACCCTAGTCTGGCTTTTTTATGGCGGTTTTGGAGCAGTGGCTTCTTCCTTGCTGAGAGGCCTTTCAGGTTATGTCGATATAGGACACGTTTTACTGTGGATATAGATACTTTTGTACCTGTTTCCTCCAGCATCTCCACAAGGTTCCTTGCTGTTGTTCTGGGATTGATTTTCACTTTTCGCACCAAAGTACGTTCATCTCTAGGAGACAGAACGCGTCTCCTTCCTGAGCGGTATGACGGCTGTATGGTCCTATGGTGTTTATACATGCGTACTATTGTTTGTACAGATGATCGTGGTACCTTCAGGCATTTGGAAATTGCCCCCAAGGATGAACCAAACTTGCGGAGGTCTACCATTTTTTTTCTGAGGTCTTGGCTGATTTCTTTTGATTTTCCCATGATGTCAAGCAAAGAGGCACTAAGTATGAAGGTAGGCCTTGAAATACATCCACAGGTACACCTCCAATTGACTAAAATGATGTCAATTAGCCTATCAGAAGCTTCTAAAGCCATGACATCCTTTTCTGGAATTTTCCAAGCTGTTTAAAGGCACAGTCAAGTTAGTGTATGTAAACTTCTTACCCACTGGAATTGTGATAAAGTGAATTATAAGTGAAATAACCTGTTTGTAAACAATTGTTGGAAAAATGACTTGTGTCATGCACAAAGTAGATGTCCTAACCAACTTGCCAAAACTATAGTTTGTTAACAAGAAATTTGTGGAGTGGTTAAAAAATGAGTTTTAATGACTCCAACCTAAGTGTATGTCAACTTCCAACTTCAACTGTGTTGCTTTTGTCTCTTGGTTTCTTATTAATACAGTGATCATGTGCAGATACACTACAATAAACCCCATCTACCTCCCTCTCCGTCTCTGTGCTGTGAACTTTGAACTCCTGACCTCGTACCTGTACACTGCAGGTAGCAGCAATAACCCCGTCCACAGGTGTCTCTGAGAAGGGGTCAAACATCCTGTCTGAGCGACGCATGAAGTCTGGCTTCAACAGATACCTGGGAAGAGAAAGGAGGGACGGTGGCCCAGCAGGGTCAAAAGAAATTCTAACTCTATGTTTAAAGGGGCAATCTGCAGTTGCTACATCCATTTTTGGACTTCTACATTAATTATATATTCCCATTGATTTTTGAAGGATATAACTTATAAATGCCTCATGAGCTTAGTTCAACTGACATACTCCATCAGAACCCAAAATATAAGCTTGTTTTACTCAAGTGTTTGTAAACAAAGTAAATGTAAACAAACACTGTATAGCCTCAAAACATGGTTAAAACTATCATTTTCATATCATGGATGGTCAGTCCTTGCATCCATAGCTCTGTCTGTGAATTTGAGAGTGGTTATATTTCTCCAGCCCCATCCCTCAGCTTTTTACCGAAACAGGGGCGGGGAATTTGTTTTGTTATTGTTTCTACTGCTGTTTGCCGCTCTAAACACGTTCTGTAATGTGCTAGTATAGTGTTAATAAATGTGTTCTACAGTGTTTTCAGCTCTTTTAACAACTACATCTAAATTGTGTTGTAGAGATGGTGCATAGCTATTTTCCATAACAAGATAAATGGATTGGTGGTTGTATCAATCAGTACAAAAAGGATAATTAGTGCTAGATAATTTATATTCCTGCTCACACTGTTACAGTAAGTTAGCCTGAATCCTAATGATGATGACAATGATTGTGATTCTACCCTGTGTGTGTGTGTGTGTGTGTGTGTGTGTGTGTGTGTGTGTGTGTGTGTGTGTGTGTGTGTGTGTGCCAGCTGAGTTAGGACAGGAGACGCATTCGGAGAGACCTGTGTGTGTGTGTGTGTGTGTGTGTGTGTGCCAGCTGAGTTAGGACAGGAGACGCATTAGGAGAGACCTGTGTGTGTGTGTGTGTGTGTGTGTGTGTGTGTGTGCGTGTGTGTGTGTGTGTGTGTGCCAGCTGAGTTAGGACAGGAGACGCATTAGGAGAGACCTGTGTGTGTGTGTGTGTGTGTGTGTGTGTGTGTGTGTGTGTGTGTGACATTAGTTAAGGGTGAAAGTCACATTAGAAGAGCATTAGGAGATAGGGGTGTTACTATCATTACTGATCTCCTCCCATATGAACTATCTGACTTTAGTAGTGAAAGCCCCAGGACAGAGGAAGAGGGGGGGAGAAAGGAGAGATAGGGGAGACAGAGAGAGAAAGGAGAGAGAGAGAGAGCGCATGATAGCGAGAGAGAGAGAGAGAGAGAGAGAGAGAGGATAATAGGAGGGGAGCCCCATCAATGAGAGAGTGGCAGAGTGAGCCCACCGGCAACCACTTATGAGATGTGAAACACTTTAATTGTTGAGCTTTCAGAGAGGAAGGGGCAGATAAAGGGATGGAAGGAGGGTGGGGGATGGAGAGAGGATAAAGGAGGGAGGTTAAAGGAGGGAGAAGAAAGGAGAGAGGTTAAAGGAGGGAGGATAAAGGAGAGAGGATAAAGGAGGGAGGTTAAAGGAGGGAGGTTAAAGGAGGGAGGTTAAAGGAGGGAGAAGAAAGGAGAGGAGAAAGGAGAGAGGAGAAAGGAGGGAGGATAAAGGAGAGAGGAGAAAGGAGGGAGGAAAGGCAGGAGGAGCAACAGCAGTAGTACTAACCCACAGGATCCGTTGTACTCATACTTTCCCTGGTTCAACTGCATGGCCAGATCTGAGACAAGAGAGAGTCCGTTTAGGTGTTATTACAATGGAAATCATAGACACACAGTCACATGCAGACACACACACACTCTTCTTGAAGCGTACACACACATTATGCCAACAGACATACACACACACAGATTAACTTTTTCTGGTTGATTAAATTCATTTGTGACATGTTGATTTCTTCAACAATTCAAGAGTCATATTCTGCAGTGTTGCTGTGCTCAACCCAGAGGGAGAGAGAAGAGAAAAGGGGGGAATCTTCCACCTTACATCTCTTCCTCCTCTCCTCTCCTCCCTCTCTCTCTCTCTCCCCCAACCCTCACCCCCTCCAGCCCTACACATGCCCCCGCACAGGGAGCCATATGTTCCAACCCCATCCCCTCAGACATGGGGCAGAATCTGCTGACTACAGGGTTCACAGTGTGTGTGACAGATGAAGAGAGAGAGACACTGTTACAACACTGTATATAGACATAATATGACATTTGAAATGCCTTTATCCTTTTGGAACTTTTGTGAGTGTAATGTTTACTGTTTATTTTTTATTTCACTTTTGTCTATTATCTATTTCACTTGCTTTGGTAATGTAAACATATGTTTCCCAATAAAGCTCCTTAAATTGAAATTGACAGGAAGAGTGAGAGAGAGACATAGAGAGAAAGAAAGGAAGACATTAAGAGAGAGAGATGTAGAGAGAGAGACAGGAAGAGAGAGAGAGAGAGACAAAGAGAGAGATATATAGAGAGACAGAGAGAGAGAGAGCGAGAGAGAGAAAGAAAGGGAGAGAGACAGAGAGAAAGAAAGGAAGAGAGAGCGATATAGAGAGAGACAGGAAGAGAGAGAGAGAGACAGAGAGAGATATATAGAGAGAGAGACAGACAGAGCGAGAGAGAGCGAGAGAGAGAGAAAGAAAGGGAGAGAGACAGAGAGAAAGAAAGGAAGAGAGAGCGATATAGAGAGAGACAGGAAGAGAGATAGAGAAACAGAGAGAGTGTCTGTGAGAGCATGTGTGCTGTAGGGGGTAACATGACTCATCATGAATAGGAAGCAAATAATAAGTACAGTCTGTATGTGTGTCGCATGTGAATCTATCTGTGTATGTGTGTGTGTGTGTGTGTGTGTGTGTGTGTGTGTTTGTGTGTGTGTGTGTGTGTGTGTGTGTGTCGCATATGAATCCATCATTGCACGTGTGTGTGTGTGTGTGTGTGTGTTCAATCCCTCAACCCTCAGACAGGAGAGTTACAGAGAAACAGTGGTATAGGGCTATGCGAGGTGTGTGTCATGTGAATCTATGTATGAGTCTGTATGTGCAGTTTGATTAACATGCTCTAGTACAGTACCTGGGGTCTGGTAGTTAAGGGAGACCATCTGGCAGCCTGCGTTCCAGAAGATCTGAGGCATGTAATTACTGGAGTCCACCCTGCCTCCTTTAGGATAGATCCGACTCATCTGACGCTTGTTGTAGCTGGACGCTAACATTCAGGACTTAACACAGGGACAGAGGGAGGGAAAGAGTGTGTGTGTGCCCGTGCGCTTGTTCGTGTGTACGTACATGTGGAAGTTGTGTGTGTCTATGCTTGCATGTGTGTGGTGTATATAGGTATGATGTTTGATCAGTAGGATTACATGGTACAGCACCTGAGGTCTGGAAGTTGAAACAGTGGTGTGTTTGTCTGTGTTTGTGTAGCGAGTCGAACGGGCCGCAGACCTATTTTTAGAAGGGAACAGCTTGTGTCCTGCATTCCCGCTGGAATGTGTGTGTGTTCCCCATTCCAAAGGCACATCGGTCTCTCCCAGAGGAACTAGGGCAGTTGTCCACAGATGGATACTGTAAACAAACAACATCTAGTATCCAGCAGAGTCTAGCCCTATCATGGGCTCATATCTGGGTGACCTAAAACTGAAAAGTTACAACTGTTGCAACCTGGTAAGTTCTGGTCCAGGGGGCGTCCTTTTTATCCATGCCAAACTTGGTGCAAAACCGCACCTACTAGAAACCTAGCAACATTCAGAGTTGAAATGAGTTAAATTGTTCCTTTGTGGGAAGTAAAGGCGCACGAGAGGAGGAAGAATGCAAGAAACAGAATCACCACCAAAACAAAACATTGCCACCAATACCTTTTGGGTATTTTCCCAAATCTGGATATAAAGTTGCATTAAACTATGTAGTTTTTTAGTGATTGCAGTCAGCCTGACTGACCAGATGAATAGCTGCATTGTTTTTGGAGGTAAGTCATCTGTGAATTACAGTGCCAGTTGAGATAGTTTGGGATGAGTTGGACTGCAGAGTGAAGCTAAAGCAGCCAACATGTGCTCAGCATATGTGGGAACTCCTTCAAGACTGTTGGAAAAGCATTCCAGGTGAAGCTGGTTGAGAGAATGCCAAGTGTGCAAAGCTTTCATCAAGGCATAGGGTGGCTACTTTGAAGAATCTCAAATATGAATACATTTTGAATTGTTTAACACTTTTTTGGTTACAACATGATTCCATATGTGTTATTTCATAGTTTTGATGTCTTCACTATTATTTTACAATGTAAAAACTAGTAAAAATAAAGAAAAACCCTTGAATGAGTAGGTGTGTCCAAACGTTTGACTGGTTCTGTATATCAAGTGTTATTGCTACAGTTGAAGTCGGAAGTTTACATACACCTTAGCCAAATACATTTAACATCAGTTTCACAATTCCTGACATTTAATCCAGTAAAAATTAGTTAGGATAACCACTTTATTTTAAGAATGTGAAATGTCAGAATAATAGTAGAAAGAATGATATATTTCAGCCTTTATTTCTTTCATCACATTCCCAGTGGGTCAGAAGTTTACATACCCTCAATTAGTATTTGGTAGCATTGCCTTTAAATTGTTTAACTTGGGTCAAATGTTTCAAATAGCCTTCCACAAGCTTCCCACAATAAGTTGGGTGAATTTTGGCCCATTCCTCCTGACAGAGCTGATGTAACTGAGTCAGGTTTGTAGGCCTCCTTGCTCGCACACACATTTTCAGTTCTGCCCACAAATGTTCCATAGGATTGAGGTCAGGGCTTTGTGATGGCCACTCCAATACCTTGACTTTGTTGTCCTTAAGCCATTTTTCCACAACTTTGGAAGTATGCTTGGGGTCATTGTCCATTTGGAAGACCCATTGCGACCAAGCTTTAACTTCCTGACTGATGTCTTGAGATGTTGCTTCAATGTATATACACATAATTTTCCTGCCTCATGATGCCATCGTGAAGTGCACCAGTCCCTCCTGCAGCAAAGCACCCCCACAACATGATGCTGCCACCCCCGTGCTTCACGGTTGGGATGGTGTTCTTCGGCTTGCAAGCCTCCCCCCCTTTTTCCTCCAAACATAACGATGGTCATTATGGCCAAACAGTTCTATTTTTGTTTCATCCGACCAGAGGACATTTCTCCAAAAAGTATGATCTTTGTCCCCATGTGCAGTTGCAACCTGTAGTGTGTCTTTTTTATGGCGGTTTTGGAGCAGTGGCTTCTTCCTTGCTGAGCGGCCTTTCAGGTTATGTCGATATAGGACTCGTTTTACTGTGGATATAGATACTTTTGTACCTGTTTCCTCCAGCATCTCCACAAGGTCCTTTGCTGTTGTTCTGGGATTGATTTGCACTTTTTGCACCAAAGTACGTTCATCTCTAGGAGACAGAACGTGTCTTCTTCCTGAGCGGTATGACGGCTGCATGGTCCCATGGTGTTTATACTTGCGTACTATTGTTTGTACAGATGAACGTGGTACCTTCAGGCGTTTGGAAATTGCTCCCAAGGATGAACAAGACTTGCGGAGGTCTACAATTTTTTGATTTTCCCATGATGTCAAGCAAAGAGGCACTGAGTTTGAAGGTAGGCCTTGAAATACATCCACAGGTACACCTCCAATTGACTCAAATGATGCCAATTAGCCTATCAGAAGCTTCTTAAGCCATGACATAATTTTCTGGAATTTTAAGCTGTTTAAAGGCACAGTCAACTCAGTGTATGTAAACTTATGACCCACTGGAATTGTGATACAGTGAATTATAAGTGAAATAATCTGTCTGTAAACAATTGTTGAAAAAAAATACTTGTCATGCACAAAGTAGATGTTCTAACCGACTTGCCAAAACTATAGTTTGTTAACAACAAATTTGTGGAGTGGTTGAAAAACGAGTTTTAATGACTCCAAAATAAGTGTATGTAAACTTCCAACTTCAACTGTATCTTACAACAGCGATTGGGCTGAAGCTGCCTGGTAGTGTGTGTTGTCTAGTGTTAGCTCAGTGTGGTTATCTAAGTGTTTACGAAATGACTATTGAGATACTTAGTGACATGATATTTGTGCTAGTTGGCAACTAAAAGAGATGCTGCATAGCTACAGTAGGTCTAGCTGAATGGGCAAAGCTAGCTCCATTGATTCACTATTAATGACAATCATGTAATGTTAGCTATCTACAGAGTCACTTGTTGCTTGCCTTTCATTGAGCTAATTTCAAATGAGGCCGCGCAACTGCGCATCTCCCGTGGTTTGTGGCATAGCAGGCACGAGCAAACTCTGAGGGGATTCCCTCTCTAGCATTCTTCCTCTCTCACAGGCATTTACTTTGTCACAGGGAACGTCCGAACTCTGACCAATCAGCTCGGCTTTGAATGTTGCTAGGTTACCCGTGGGCGTGGTTTTGCACTAAGTTTGGCATGGATAAAAAGGTCCAAGGGACCCACTATGGATATTGTTTTTTTTGGCGTCTAGAAAATCTAGGGAGTCAGTCACTTTTTAGTAGCATAAAGGACTATGGACTCATCTTGACTACTTCACAGGTCAGGAATGATTGTGTTTATTCTGTCTATGTTGTCTGTGTTCATTTACATGCTGTGTGAGTGTTGACACTGGACCAAAGGATACTTGACAAACTCGATGGCGTTGCTCTTCAGATAACCCAGACCCACTGACTCATTAAATGACGACATGTTGTGATGGATGTTCCTCTCTGGAGGGACAAGAGACAGCAGAGTTAAAATGGGGGGAAAGAGAGAGCGAGAGAGAGAGAGAGAGAGAGAGAGACAGAGAGAGAGAGAGAGAGAGAGAGAGAGAAAGAGAGAGAGAGGAAGAGAGAGAGAGAGAGAGAGAAAAAGAGAGAGGAAGAGAGAGAGAAAGAGAGAATAAGAAAGAGAGAGGAAGAGAGAGAGAGAAAGAAAGAGAGAATAAAAGAGAGAAGAGAGAGCACATCTGACTAATGTAACTGACACATCTAGAAGTGTACCACACAACCCACAACTGTGATGTTGCACCATGACAGCTCAAGTAACTAAACCATCTGAACCAGCTTCATTTTACGGTACAAGTTCTAGATGTGTAATAATCACCGTAACTAAACCAGTTCATTTAGCATTACTGTTGAAGGTTACCTTCTGCGACGTCAAAGCTCTGGAACTTGACTGGCTGTGCGTAGTTGACCATGGCAGAGAGGTAGGGGTGGATGTTGGTGGTGGCTCCGACGTACGTGTACGAGGCTATCAGAGCCTCCTCGTCATCCGTTGTCTCTCCAGTCTACACAAGAGCAAAAAACACACTGTCGTTTTACACTCACACATCTCTGTTGTCTTCCAGTCTCCACACTGTACACACAGAGCCCTTCAGTCTGAGAACACATACAGTAATTATAAAGCACATCCAAGTCAGTTAGGAACACTCTCATTATCAATACAGAAATGACCAGAGAAAGAGCTTTACACTGCCTAGAGCTTAGAGAAAAGGCTACACACTCAACAGTAGGGAGAGAAAAGGCTAGTTTGTTACCAGTAAAGAGAGAATGAGCAGCTGAACCAACTCCCATACCTTCTTGATGTTGTTATCCTCAGAAGCCTCTGAGATGTCTGTGGTGTCTGTAGCTTCTGTGGCCTCAGACATCTCTGTTGGATCCTCCTCCACAACCTGAACACACAGCAATAGTTCATAATAAACTGGGTAGTTTGGGTCCTGAAACAGCTTTTCACCCGTCTACAGTGCATTCGGAAAGTAATCAGACTCCTTGACTTTTTCCACATTTTGTTATGTTACAGACTTATTCTAAAATGGATTAAATTGTTGACTTGTCCCGAAGCCAGTCCTGCGCTGTCTTGGCTGTGTGCTTAGGGTCATTGTCCTGTTGGAAGGTGAACCTTCGCCCCAGGTCCTGAGCAGGTTTTCATCAAGGATCTCTCTGTACTTCGCTCCGTTCATCTTTCCCTCGATCCTGACTAGTCTCCCAGTCCCTCCCACAGCATGATGCTGCCACCATGTTGGGATGGTGCCAGGTTTCCTCCAGACGTGACGCTTGGTATTCAGGCCAAAGAGTTCAATCTTGGTTTCATCAGACCAGAGAATCTTGTTTCTCATGGTCCGAGTCCTTTAGGTGCCTTTTGGCAAACTCCAAGTGGGCTGTCATGTGACTTTTACTGAGGAGTGGCTTCAGTCTGGGCTCTCTACCATAAAGTCCTGATTGGTGGAGTGCTGCAGAGGTGGTTGTCCTTCTGGAAGGTTCTCCCATCGGGTTCTTGGTCACCTCCCTGAACAAGGCCCTTCTCCCCCGATTGCTCAGTTTGGCCGGGTGGCCAGCTTTAGGAAAAGTCTTGATGGTTCCAAACTTCTTCCATTTAAGAATGATGGAGGCCACTGTGTTCTAGGGGACCTTCAATGCTGCAGCCATTTTTTGGTACCCTTCCCCAGGTCTGTGCCTCAACACAATCCTGCCTCAGAGTTCTAGTGACAATTCCTTCAACATCATGGCTTGGTTTTCACTCTGACATGCACTTTCAACTGTGGGACCTTATATAGACAGGTGTGTGCCTTTCCAAATCATGTCTAAGTTAGGTTTGTTAAAATAAAGCCCTAAGTCTTAGCGCAAAACACAAATTCCATTTAGAAAATGTATACCTTTTTGATGCTGTTGTCCCGATCCTCTCCTTCTTTCTTCACACTGACACTGGTGCTGAGGCTGTTGTCTTCACTAGGCTCCTCTGATGTACTGATCTTCATGTCAGGGTTCACCTCCTTCACATCACCTAGAGCTACAGACACAGTTACCATCCAACACACACAGTTACCCTCCAACACACACACGGTTACCCTCAACACACACACACACACGCACACGCACACACACGGTTACCCTCCAACACACACACACACAGTCACAAAGACACACACACACACACACAGTCACAAAGACACACACATCCTCTAGTGAACTGATACAAAGTGCCTGAATATCTCAGTCTCCAAAGTGGCTACACACCAGAACAAGAAGGAAAAGAAGAACCCTCGTACACACACACACACACGCTCACCATTCTCCACATCTTCCTCTGTCTCTGCTCCCAGTAAGATAGCTGGTGTGTTGGTCTCTCCAGCCTCCATGTGCTTCTTAAAGGACTCTAACTGCTCTGTAGAACAGCAACAACACAAGTCAACATAGTGTAGTCAACAAAACCATCATACAGAGTGAGAGAACAGTCCAGCAGTAGCAACATCTGTAACTGCAGATATAAAACTATTCTTGCATAAAGTTGACTGTATACGTACTCTGTTCCACCTCGGGTTTCAAGCGTTTGTTTTTGATGAGGATTTTGAGTTTGAGGTCGATGGGAGAAGGCAAGGGACGACCCGCTTCAACCTGGCAACAACAACAAACGTTCCTTTTTTACAAAATGGAAGGAGACATTTACAGTAAATGGTCCATTTTTTGTAGCATGAAAACATCACATCCATATTGTTTATTATGTTCAACCATGATGAACTATCAGACACGGTACAGATAGACACCGTAGAAAGGAGAAAGATAGATATGTGTGGTAGCAGGTAGATTGCTCACAGTGTATCCCTCGAGAGGATGCCTCAGTAGGTAGTCTCCAAAGATCTCCTCACAGTACCGAGCCATCTTGTACTGCTGGGGTTTACTAAAACACACAGGATCAAACCAGTCAAAAGTTTGGACACACCTACTCATTCAAGAGTTTTTCTTTATTTTGACTATTTTCTACATTGTAGAATAGTGAAGACATCAAAACTACGAAATAACAGATATGGAATCATGTAGTGACCAAAAAGTGTTAAACAAATCAAAATATATTGCCTTGATGACAGCTTTCCACACTCTTGGCATTCTCTCAACCAGCTTCACCTGGAATGGTTTTCCAACAGTCTTGAAGGAGTTCCCACATATGCTGAGCACTTGTTGGCTGCTTTTCCTTCACTCTGCGATCCGACTCATCCCAAACCATCTCAATTTGTCAAATAGCCCTTACACAGCCTGGAGGTTGTTTTGGGTCATTGTCCTGTTGAAAAACAAATGATAGTCCCACTAAGCGCAAACCAGATGGGATGGTGTATCACTGCAGAAGGCTTTGGTAGACAAGCTGGTTAAGTGTGCCTTGAATTCTAAATAAATCACAGACAGTGTCACCAGCAAAGAACCCCCCCCATCATAACACCTCCTCCTCTATGCTTTACGGTGGGAAATACATATGTGGAGATCATCCGTTCACCCACAAAGAAACGGCGGTTGGAACCAAAAATCTCCAATATGGACTCCAGACCAAAGGACACATGTCCACCGGTCTCATGTCCATTGCTGGTGTATCTTGGCCCAAGCAAGTCTTTTCTTCTTTTTGGTGTCCTTTTGTAGTGGTTTCTTTGCAGCAATTTGACCATGAAGGCCTAATTCACACAGTCTCCTCTGAACAGTTGATGTTGAGATGTGTCTGTAACTTGAACTCTGTGAGGTGCAATCTGAGGTGCAGTTAATTGCCGATTTCTGAGGCTTGTAACTCTAATGAACGTATCCTCTGCGGCAGAGGTAACTCTGAGTACTCTTTTCCTGTGGCGGTCCTCATGAGAGCCAGTTTCATCATAGCACTTGATGGTTTTTGCGACTGCACTTGAAGAAACGTTCAAAGTTCTTGACATTTTCCGTATTGACTGACCTTCATGTCTTAAAGTAATGATGGACTGTTGTTTCTCTCTGCTTATTTGAGCTGTTCTTGCCATAATACGGACTTGGTCTTTTACCAAATAGGGCTATCTTCTGTATACCACCCCTACCTTGTCACAACACAACGGATTGGCTAAAATGCATTAAGAAGGAAAGAAATTTCACAAATTAACTTTTAACAAGGCACACCTGTAAATTGAAATGCATTCCAGGTGACTACCTCATGAAGCTGGTTGAGAGAATGCCAAGAGTGTGCAAAGCAGTCATCAAGGCAAAGGGTGGCTACTTTGAAGAATCTCAAATATAAAATATATTTTGATTTGTTTAACACTTTTTGGTTACTACATGATTCCATGTGTGTTATTTCATAGTTTTGATGGCTTCACTATTATTCTATAATGTAGAAAATAATAAAAAATAAAGAAAACCACTGGAATTAGTAGGTGTGTCCAAACATTTGACTGGTACTGTAGTTATCAGCAAAGTCAGTGCTTGTAAGAAAAGTGTGAGTGTTAGTTCCATTTCCCCCCCAACTTTTTTGTCATTAAATTACAAATTCATAATAGTTACACTGTTACATGTAATTCAATCGGACGTAATGGAATAAATAATAACATTGTCATGTATAATATTTTTTTAAACATTCTGGATCATTGTGAAATCCTTAGTGCTGTGATTAACTGACATTTCAGTTAATCATTTTTAAACAACTAATTGGCCGATGTCGGTTCAATTATTTGAATCCCATTTCATTCCGTTTTTTTCTGTGAAGTCAATGCGCAATGTTTATCTAGAAGAGACTGAAGAACGCACGATGGTCAGGAGATATACAGAGCAGCTGTCGCTTCATGAGGTATCTCTACCTGAAATTACAGTCATAGAAGTATGCCTTATTTACATTGAAGAACTACAAAATAGTGAATTTGTCAGACAGCATAGGCAGAAGCTCTATAGAGATGAGATGATGAAATGGAATGAAATAATAAAGTCATCAAATTAAACAAATGTAATATAGACAACTAAAATATGTTATTAAAGTAAGGTCATGTGAATAAATGATGGTTAATAAGTGATAAGCAGTAATGGGCAGTCACTACCATCATGGGACTTGTATTACTTGTTTTATTCTGTGTTGTTACAGCCTTCAACCCAAACAATCTAACAAAAATCAAAAACCGTTATAATTTTTCAATAATCGAACCAACCTCAAAAAGCACTAATCGCTCAGCACTAGAAATTCTACCTGCAGTGGTTTTCAAATGACAGAATCACAGGGTACTCAGATGTCACAAAGGCTGTTTCTCTGATGGCTGAGATCACATCCTGTTTGAGGGGGGAAACAACAACATGGGGATTGGTGTTAGAACCACACTGAATCCATTATATATCCCTTGCTATAAGTCTCTGGATAAGAGTGTCTAATCAATAACTACAGAGTAAATTCAAATGGATCTGCAGGTCTCAATTAGATGCAGTATCAATTTATGAACACAAGAGGGTAGACTTAACATATGTAATTCATACAAAAGTTGTGTGAATGATCAGACAAATCTGAATGAGTGAAAGAGTGTTTTGTGTGTGTGTGTGAGAGTGTGTGTGTACCTTAAAGAGGATGTCAGTACACATAGCCTTGCCATGAGTGATGATAGGTTCCTGGTCTTCTCCTTTTCCATCCCAGCAGTCCAGTTCTACACACCTGACGTCATACACATACAAAACAGTTTACATACTGTATATAAACACACACACACACACACACACACACACACACACACACACACACACACACACACACACACACACACACACACACACACACACACAACCCCCCATACCCTCCCCGCCACCACCCCACACCCTGTCCCCCCACACCTACCTGCAGCCGGAGAGCAGAACCTGTCTGTACATCTCCACTGAGGACTTTCCTCCAAACTGCCTCCCGGTCAAGTAGGTGTTGTGGGAGGAGGCAATGAAGTAGTGAGCCAGCGGCTGTTCCATGTCCTGGTACAGCTCCAGACAGTCCAGGAACACCGGGGCATTCTCATCTGACATCAGGTACCTGCAGAAGCCATCACTGGACATACGGCCTGGGGGAGTGTAGGAGGAGTGGATGGAGAGTGTGTAAGGAGGCCTGCTAAATTGAACATAAATTAGCCCTGCCCAGCTGAAGATCTGTCTTTTTTCAGCCATCGATTTCCTGTGTTTGAGGGGTGAAAAAATCCCCTTGTCACTTAAATCTCGATGGATTAATTGCTTTCATGCATTACAGTATGTACCGGTATGTTATCTAGTTACCATCCTAACGTTAGTTGGCTACTAATACATCGAACTTGCCAGGCAGTATATTAACTATATGGTATCTAACTAACTACCCAACGTTAATTGATTTGATTATACACGTCATTCTTGTCTAAGTGGTATAGTGGTTGTGAGTTCTCAATAGACATTGTTAATTCTGCCCATCTACTCCGATTTCAGAGCACTCTCGTCTGTTTTCCAGAGCGCAGAATAACTGATGGATTTACGAATGCTCAACACCCATAGAATATATGACCGGTGTCAGTAAACGTTGGCAAAAAAAGAGTCATTAAATTGTTGCCAGTAGCACAGTTACAGTCACCAACGCTCTGGATAACATGAAAACAGCCTAACCAGCTCTGATTGGGCGAGTAAATGGCATTAGTGAGATATTCTCTAATTTGTCTGGAAATAGCTAGCCAGTTAGCTTGGGTGCTTGACTGCCGTTGAGGTCAGAACGCTTGGACCAACCTTACTCCTCGGCCAGAGCGTCCAGCGATGCGCTCCGAATTTACGAATGGACAATCTGACAACGCTCTGGCACTCCAGATTGAATTTACGAACACACCTGAAATCGTAAAATGTCTAGCTAGTCTTTTGTTATGCTAGCAAGAGGTTGCATAGCAACAGCATCAACTTCCGGTAGACAGGCGAAGCTGTATGGTAGTATGGGTATTCGAACACATGTATTGTTTTCCCATTATATCTATAATGCTGAAGCTTCGTCTGGGATTTATCGCACCGTCTCGACACTTAGATCACCAGAAAGAGAAGAAAGATGATGGGTGTTCATTTTTATGCAATTTAAAAAAGTAATAATTTAATACAGTTGAAATGTTTACAAATTGGATGCGCTGAAATGAAAGCACCTTCCGAAGATGAACACTGGGATTATAGTGATATTATGTCTGATCTCACAAACAATGTAAAGTATTGTAATGACCCTGGGTTTATAAGCGCGGAAATCGACTCTGCCGCTTGAGCATGCTTTTGCGGCACAGTCGATAGCGCGCCGGACTTCGGGCTTGAAGGTCGAGGGTTCGAGACCTGCTCCCTGCTGGTTCATTACATTGGTGTCAGAAGTGGGATGGCCGGTGAGCGCGTTCCTGTAAGACGTTGAGTCGCAAGCTAGCGCGAGGACGCGCTCTTTGAAAGGCGGGAGTAGTGTAATGACCCTGGGTTTATAAGCGCGGAAATCGACTCTGCCGCTTGAGCATGCTTTTGCGGCACAGTCGATAGCGCGCCGGACTTCGGGCTTGTAGGTCGAGGGTTCGAGACCTGCTCCCTGCTGTTTCATTACAGTATGTTAAGATAGGTGTAATCTAGTGCCAAACATGTTGATTGTTAATCCAAGGGTATCCTGCTATTGCCACTCTTGTTAAATTATGCAAGAGAACATGACAACAGTAATTAATGAGGCAGACTAGACAGAACAGGTGAGTGCAGGTAGGGTAGACAGAACAAGTGTTTGTGGTTGACGACAATAGACAATGGGCCTGATCGGACAGCTCAGAGCTTCTGCTCTTTTCTGTCCATAAAAACAAATGGATTGGTGGATGAGGCAGGGCAGGCCAGGAGCAAGGAAGGAGGTTGTGGTCAAGCAGGGCATCCCCCGAGTCTAAATGCCTAAAAGGTTTTATCAGAACAGGCATAGATTAGTTACTTTATTTTCCTTTCCCGACATGAGTTTGTTGTGTTTAAAGCCAACGTTATTAAAGTTACAGCTCACAGCTGTGCGTGGTTGCATCCCTGTTACACCCCTTTATGTACATGAGGTCATATATGCAAATACCCCCTTTGTATTTATGCAAATGAGGCACCTATATTTTTGTTTATTTTACCACAACATATATACAAAAATACCTGATATATACATTTTCTTATTGTATGAGTGCATTCTAATACATTTAAAAAAGTGCAATTTTACAATAAACTGAATACCTGAATTAACACAAAAATCCCTGAACTCCTTGCCAGTAAATTTTTTTTGGTGCTATAATTCAGTCAATATCTGATGTATTATAAAAATGCAAAAGGTTTGGAGTATTTTCATCCATTGTCCAACTGTTGCATTTATTAGAATTGTAAAAAAAAATGTATGTTGATGACCGTTGCTACATACACAGATTTAGATTTTCTTCACTTATTATCAGTCAACACTCACACATCCAACATGTACAGTCGTGGCCAAAAGTTTTGAGAATGACATAAATATAAATTTTCACAAAGTCTGTTGCTTGCATGATGGCAATTTGCATATACTCCAGAATGTTATGACGAGTGATCAGATGAATTGCAATTAATTGCAAAGTCCCTCTTTGCCATGCAAATGAACTGAATCCCCAAAAAACATTTCCACTACATTTTAGCCCTGCCACAAAAGGACCAGATGACATCATGTCAGTGATTCTCTCGTTAACACAGGTGTGAGTGTTGACAAGGACAAGGCTGATCACTCTGTCATGCTGATTGAGTTCGAATAACAGACTGGAAGCTTCAAAAGGAGGGTGGTGCTTGGAATCATTGTTCTTCCTCTGTCAAGCATGGTTACCTGCAAGGAAACACGTGCCGTCATCATTGCTTTGCACAAAAAGGGCTTCACAGGCAAGGATATTGCTGCCAGTAAGATTGCACCTAAATCAACCATTTATCGGATCATCAAGAACTTCAAGGAGAGAGGTTCAATTGTTGTGAAGAAGGCTTCAGGGCGCCCAAGAAAGTCCAGCAAGCGCCAGGACGTCTCCTAAAGTTGATTCAGCTGCTGGATCGGGGCACCACCAGTACAGAGCTTGCACAGGAATGGCAGCAGGCAGGTGTGAGTGCATCTGCACGCACAGTGAGGTGAAGACTTTTGGAGGATAGCCTGGTGTCAAGAAGGGCAGCAAAGAAGCCACTTCTCTCCAGGAAAAACATCAGGGACAGACTGATACTCTGCAAAAGGACTGCTGAGGACTGGGTTAAAGTCATTTTCTCTGATGAATGCCCTTTCCGATTGTTTGGGGCATCCGGAAAAAAGCTTGTCCGGAGAAGACAAGGTGAGTGCTACCATCAGTCCTGTGTCATGCCAACAGTAAAGCATCCTGAGACCATTCATGTGTGGGGTTGCTTCTCAACCAAGGGAGTGGGCTCACTCACACTTTTGCCAAAGAACACAGCCATGAATAAAGAATGGTACCAACACATCCTCCGAGAGCAACTTCTCCCAACCATCCAGGAACAGTTTGGTGACGAACAATGCCTTTTCCAGCATGATGGAGCACCTTGCCACAAGGCAAAAGTGATAACTAAGTGGCTCGGGGATCAAAACATCGATATTTTGGGTCCATGGCCAGGAAACTCCCTAGACCTTAATCCCATTGAGAACTTGTGGTCAATCCTCAAGAGGCGGGTGGACAAACAAAAACCCACAAATTCTGACAAACTCCAAGCATTCATTGATTATGCAAGAATGGGCTGCCATCAGTCAGAATGTGGCCCAGAAGTTAATTGACAGCATGCCAGGGCAGATTGCAGAGGTCTTCAAAAAGAAGGGTCAACACGGCAAATATTGACTCTTTGCATCAACTTAATGTAATTGTCAATAAAAGCCTTTGACACTTATGAAATGCTTGTAATTATACTTCAGTATTCCATAGTAACATCTGACAAAAATATCTAAAGAAACTGAAGCAGCAAACTTTGTGGAAATTAATATTTGTGACATTCTCAAAACTTTTGGCCACGACTGTATAGTTGAGGGCAGTGGTGCTGTTGTGTTATTCACCAGGAGAGGGCAGTACCTGCTAAAGAAATTTGTTATTCACCAGGAGAGGGCAGTACATGCTAAAGAAATGTGTTATGCACCAGGAGAGGGCGGTACATGCTAATGAAATGTGTTATTCACCAGGAGAGGCCGGTACATGCTAATGAAATGTGTTATTCACCAGGAGAGGGCGGTACATGCTAATGAAATGTGTTATTCACCAGGAGAGGGCGGTACATGCTAATGAAATGTGTTATTCCCCAGGAGAGGGCGGTACATGCTAATGGAATGTGCTATTCACCAGGAGAGGGCAGTACATGCTAAAGAAATGTGTTATTCACCAGGAGAGGGCAGTACATGCTAATGAAATGTGCTATTCACCAGGAGAGGGCAGTACATGCTAAAGAAATGTGTTATTCACCAGGAGAGGGCAGTACATGCTAAATAAATGTGTTATTCACCAGGAGAAGGCAGTACATGCTAATGAAATGTGTTATTCACCAGGAGAGGGCAGTACATGCAAAATAAATGTGTTATTCACCAGGAGAGGGCGGTACATGCTAATGAAATGTGTTATTCACCAGGAGAGGGCGGTACATGCTAAATAAATGTGTTATTCACCAGGAGAAGCCAGTACATGCTAATGAAATGTGTTATTCACCAGGAGAGGGCGGTACATGCTAATGAAATGTGTTATTCACCAGGAGAGGGCGGTACATGCTAAATAAATGTGTTATTCACCAGGAGAGGGCAGTACATGCTAATGAAATGTGTTATTCACCAGGAGAGGGCAGTACATGCTAATGAAATGTGTTATTCACCAGGAGAGGGCAGTACATGCTAATGAAATGTGTTATTCACCAGGAGAGGGCAGTACATGCTAATGAAATGTGTTATTCACCAGGAGAGGGCAGTACATGCTAATGAAATGTGTTATTCACCAGGAGAGGGCAGTACATGCTAATGAAATGTGTTATTCACCAGGAGAGGGCGGTACATGCTAAAGAAAAGGCAAGACTGGAGTATTGTATACAGCAAGACTGGGCTTTGGAGAATCTTCTCTTGATCTCCTTCTCTCCATCCACTCCACTCTCACCTTTCGTCTTCACATCTCTCTCTCTATCTCTGCATCCATCCCTCTCACCTTTCTTCTTGAGGTCTGGGTCTCTCTCGTACTTCTCGATTATCTGCATGGCTCGTTTCGGGTCGTAGAAGGGGAACAGGATCTCGTTTAGCCGCGGGTCGCGCTGATTCTGGAGAAAGTAATGATACACACCATTGTCTCACTCACAAGCACATACTGTACACATGCATGTCACCGCACTCTAAGGAAATATGTCCCATTCCTAACTTCAGAAATGTGAATGTAATTGAAACCTTTGCGTAAATCTCGCCATGGACACTAATGCATGCTTTTGGCAAAACTTTCAAGAAACGATTTATTTATTTATTTTACTTTGAGGAAACTTTACGTGCACAAGTCATGTTACCAACTGAGTTTGAACCCGGTTTTTGTTTGGGTACCACAAGACTATTTTAGCCCGCTGAGCCAATGCCTAGGCATTAACTCCTGGAGCTAACGGCAGTTTTCAGGTCTCAAGCGAGCGTTAGGCTACTCATCACTGCACCGCCTCTGCTTCACATCAGTCAGGTTAGGATTGGGACCATTATAACAAGAGACTAAACACACACACAGCTGACAAACAACAGAGGAACAGTTTAGACTGACACAGTGACAATGTATATAGTACTAACCCCGGTACAAACACATCTTTCATTTGTGGGTGTTCAAATGAAAACCAAAATGCCACAATTACTGGTACAGAGCTACTGCAATGGGTGGGGAGAGGAGGTGTGTGTTGGCCAAAGGTAGGGAACGCGTGTGGTCTCACATGCAGAGAGGGTAGAGATTCACACATCAGCAGGGATCAGAACAACACCACTTGCCACTATAGCAGGTAGCATTCACAGCCTTTGTACTAATGGGCATTCACTTCAGCATTGCACACAGAGAAAGAGAAGCATCCGCACATACATACAGTAGATAGAAGTGGAAGCAGGTATGTTTTCAGCCAAAGCAGAGACCACTAGCACAAAAGAAGGGGAACAGGAACTGATATTGATCACTGCATTGTTTGGAAAGAGAAAGCAAGAAAAGTATTTCACTGTACTAGTGCACGTGACAATAAAACATTTGAAACTTGAAGGCAGGCAGGCAAGTAGACAGAAACCAGACAAAATAGCCAAACAGAAAGCCCCTCCCCCCCGGTTGCCATGGTTACACAAACAGTCACAAGTAGGCGGGGCTGGGGAGGAATATACTGAACAAAAATATAAATGCAACATGCAACAATTTCAACAATTTTACTGAGTTTATATAAAGAAATCAGCCAATTGAAATAAATGAATTAGGCCCTAATCTATTTCACATGACTGGGCAGGGTCACAGCCATGGGTGGGCCTGGCTCCCAAGTGGGTGGGCCTACAGTATAGCTGTGGCCCTGCCCAGTCATGTGAAATAGATTAGGGCCTAATTTATTTATTTCAATTGGCTGAAATTGGGGAGCCAGGCCCAGCCAATCAGAATGAGTTTTTCCCCACAAAAGGGCTTTATTACAGACAGAAATACTCCTCAGTTTCATCAGCTGTCCGGGTGGCTAGACTCTGACCATCCCGCAGGTGAAGAAGCCGGATGTGGAAGTCCTGGGCTGGCATGGTTACACGTGGTCTGTGGTTGTGAGGCTAGTGGGGCGTACTGCCAAATTCTCTAAAACGACGTTGGAGACGGCTTATGGTAGAGAAATTAAGATTAAATTCTCAGGAAACAGCTCTGTTGGACATTCCTGCAGTCAGCATTCCAATTGCATGCTCCCTCAAAACTTGAGAAATCTGTGGCATTGTGTTGTGTGACAAAACTGCACATTTTAGAGTGGCACATTTTGTCCCCAGCACGAGGTGCACCTGTGTAATGATCATGCTGTTTAAGCAGCTTCTTGATATGCCACACCTGTCAGGTGGATAGATTTTCTTGGCAAAGGAGAAATGCTCACTAACAGGGATGTTAACAAATTTGTGCTCAACAATTGAGCGAAGTAAGCTTTTTGTGGTTATGGAAATGTTTTGGGGTCTTTTATTTCAGCTCATGAAACATGGGACCAACACTATACATGTTGCATTTAGATATTTGTTCAGTATTGGTCGGGGATGGGGGCAAGCAGCTGAGAGGGGCAGGATGAAGTTACCCCTACAGACACTGATCTAAGATCAGTTTTGCATTGTATCTCCCAATTGTTCCCCATTTTTCAACTTCATATTCATCATCTCCACCACAACATCAACATATGTGAAAATGGTGTGTTTCTATGTTTTACAGTAAAAAATATATAGCAAGATAAGTGTTTCCAATGACATCATCTGTGTTATTCGTGCGATTATGACCAATTGTAAGTAGGTATTGCCTACGAATTGCCTTCGTAATATTTTTACAGAACATTAGAAACACGCCATTTTCACACATGTTGATGTTGGGGAGGTGCTGGAGATGATGAATATGAAGTCGCAAATGGTGAAATGTTCCTTTAAGGATTTGAGGAGGGTCATCTGAAACGGATCCTATATCATTGCCGAAGAGCAACTTCTACCCTGTGTCAGGTGAGAGGGTAGGGGTCAAGCAGTCACACAGAGAAGTTAATGAATGATAAAGAGCTTACTTCATTCAGAAAGCTGACTAACTGGTCTACGTTTAAAAAATCACTTTTGTCCCCATTGCTGCAAAGGAATTAATTAGAAAAACAAAATGTTATGTTTGTTAAAAACCCTCTCAGCCAGCCAGTCAGTCAGTAACTAGAAAGCAGAAGGGTTTTTTAAAGAATCAAAACACAACACTGTCGTGTTACATTTTTATATCAACATTTCTACAACATGTTAAAATCACCACAGGTCGAACATTTAAATACTGTTGAGTTAGTTCAAAACAAACGTGTTATTGTGTCACTCTTTAAGCAGGTTAGGTTTTCCAGAGGTTACAGGTATTAGTAGAGAAGCTGCAGACCGTTTAATAAATGGTGATCTCTCAACCAAACACCAACACACTACAACACACTCTCTCTCTCTCTCTCTCTCTCACTCTTCTTTAACTCTCTATTCCCTGTCATTCACATGGTGTCTACACTACAGCTATCAACACAACAGTTGAACAAACGGCCGTTACTAAATATCTCATTACTATCAGAATCACAGTTGGGAATATGCTGGAAAAATACATAGCAATAACATGTTGTAGATGTTGGACTGTAAATGTCTTCCCAGTGAGCAAAACAGACCTTGTTACTCCTATACTAACTGCACACTTAGATGTGACTAGCATTGAGGGTGCAGTTAGCTTTCTACAGTAGGCTGAAGTAGAACAGAGTAGCTATTGAGGGTAGAGAGTACAGTAAAAGAGGTCTGGGGAGTAGAGCTAGTGACAACTCACATTTTGTTGAAGAGTTCCTGGATGTCAGTACGAGGGCAGATCTTCTGAGTCAGGGCGTAGAAGATGTCAAAGGGGAAGGCTGAGTCTTCTATCTCCTCGCTCTGAGGGAGATAACGTTATACACTGAGTGTACAAAACATTATGAACGCCTGCTCTTTCCATGACATAGACTGACCAGGTGAATGCAGGTGAAAGCTATGATCCCTTATTGATGTCACTTGTTAAATCCACTTTAATCAGTGTAGATGATGGGGAGGAGACAGGTTAAAGAAGGATTTTTAAGCCTTGAGACATTTGAGACATTGATTATGTATGTGTGCCATTCAGAGGGTGAATGGGCAAGACAAAGATTTAAGTGCTTTTGAATGGGTTATGGTAGTAGGTGGCAGAATTTTTTACGCTCAACAGTTTCCCGTGTGTATTAAGAATGGTCCACCACCCAAAGGACATCCAGCCAACTTGACACAACTGTGGGAAGCATTGGAGTCAACATGGTCCAGCATCCCTATGGAACGCTTTCGACACCTTGTAGAGTCCATGCCCCGACGAATTGAGAAGGGTGGGTGTAAATCAATATTTGGAAGGTGTTCCTAATGTTTGGTATACTCAGGGTTTAGTTAAATGATAGATCCGACGACAGCAAGTTACCATGCACAACATCAGACAAACACGTCATGAACACACGCACACGCCCCCCGCACCTTTCCACTAGGCAGACCCAGTTCCTTCAGAGCCTGGAAGATTCCTTTCTCTGTCTTCCCAGATGCAAACGTCCGTGTGATGCTGAAACAGAGAGGAGAGAGTGGGCTGTCATCACAAAGTTCATCAATCAAATGACTGCTGATAAATGTTATTACTAAATGAAGTGTCTCTTACGTTCTCACTGGGATCTTGCCGTTCACATTGGTCAGAAAGCACATCCTCATCCAACTAAAAAATAGGAAAGACACAACACATGTTTAGGTGTGTGTGTGTTTCTTGAAGCAGAACATAGGATGGACGTTGTTGAGGTGTGTGTGTGTGTTTCTTGAAGCAGAACATAGGATGGACGTTGTTGAGGTGTGTGTGTTTCTTGAAGCAGAACATAGGACGGACATTGTTGAGGTGTGTGTGTGTGTGTGTTTCTTGAAGCAGAACATAGGATGGACGTTGTTAAGGTGTGTGTGTGTGTGTTTCTTGAAGCAGAACATAGGACGGACGTTGTTGAGGTGTGTGTGTGTGTGTTTCTTGAAGCAGAACATAGGACGGACGTTGTTGAGGTGTGTGTGTGTGTTTCTTGAAGCAGAACATAGGATGGACGTTGTTGAGGTGTGTGTGTGTGTTTCTTGAAGCAGAACATAGGATGGACGTTGTTGAGGTGTGTGTGTGTGTTTCTTGAAGCAGAACATAGGATGGACGTTGTTGAGGTGTGTGTGTGTTTCTTGAAGCAGAACATAGGACGGACGTTGTTGAGGTGTGTGTATCTGTGTCTGTGTGTGTAATGTTGTATGAATGTGTGTGTGTGTTTGTCTGTGTGTGTTTACTACTGTGTGTGTGTGTGTTTCTTGAAGCAGAACATAGGACGGACGTTGTTGAGGTGTGTGTGTGTGTTTCTTGAAGCGGAACATAGGACGGACGTTGTTGAGGTGTGTGTGTGTGTTTCTTGAAGCAGAACATAGGATGGACGTTGTTGAGGTGTGTGTGTTTCTTGAAGCAGAACATAGGACGGACATTGTTGAGGTGTGTGTGTGTGTGTGTTTCTTGAAGCAGAACATAGGACGGACGTTGTTAAGGTGTGTGTGTGTGTTTCTTGAAGCAGAACATAGGACGGACTTTGTTGAGGTGTGTGTGTGTGTGTTTCTTGAAGCAGAACATAGGACGGACGTTGTTGAGGTGTGTGTGTGTTTCTTGAAGCAGAACATAGGACGGACGTTGTTGAAATGTGTGTGTATCTGTGTCTGTGTGTGTAATGTTGTATGAATGTGTGTGTGTTTGTCTGTGTGTGTTTACTACTGTGTGTGTGTGTGTGTTCACTACTGTGTTTGTGTGTGTGTTTACTAATGTGTTTACTTATGTGTGTATGTGTGTGTGTGTGTTTATTAATGTGTGTGTGTTTACTACTGTGTTTGTGTGTGTGTTTACTAATGTGTGTGTGTGTACTAATGTGTGTGTGTTCACTACTGTGTGTGTGTGTGTTTACTAATGTGTGTGTGTTTAATAATGTGTGTGGGTGTGTTCACTACTGTGTGTGTGTGTGTTTACTAATGTGTGTGTGTTTACTAATGTGTGTGTGTTCACTACTGTGTATGTGTGTGTGTGTTTACTAATGTGTGTGTGTTTGTTTACTACTGTGTGTGTGTGTTTACTACTGTGTGTGTGTGTTTACTACTGTGTGTGGGTGTGTGTTTACTACTGTGTGTGTGTGTTTACTACTGTGTGTGTGTGTGTTTACTACTGTGTGTGTGTGTTTACTACTGTGTGTGTGTGCGTGTTTACTACTGTGTGTGTGTGCGTGTTTACTACTGTATGTGTGTGTTTACTACTGTGTGTGGGTGTGTTCACTACTGTGTGTGTGTGTGTGTTCACTACTGTGTGTGTGTGTGTTTACTACTGTGTGTGTGTGTGTGTGTTTACTACTATGTGTGTGTGTGTGTTTACTACTGTGTGTGTGTGTTTACTACTGTGTGTGTGTGTGTTTACTACTGTGTGTGTGTGTTTACTACTCTGTGTGTGTGTGTGTTCACTACTGTGTGTGTGTGTGTGTGTGTTTACTACTGTGTGTGTGTGTGTGTGTGTGTGTTTACCACTTACTATGTGTGTGTGTGTGTGTTTGTGTGTGTTTACCACTTACTATGTGTGTGTGTGTGTTTGTGTGTGTGTGTTTACCACTTACTATGTGTGTGTGTGTGTGTGTGTTTACTACTGTGTGTGTGTGTGTGTTTGTGTGCGTGTGTATACTCACTGTTTCTTGAGGCAGGTCATAGGACAGACGTTATTGGCTCTGAAGTTGTGGATCACTGACCTCAAACCCTCTGTCCACTTCTGAAAACAAACCAACACAAGGGTTCACACACACACACACACACACACACACACACACACGCACGCACGCACGCACGCACGCACACACGTACAGACTTCTCTGGCCGTTTGTTTACTCACAGTGTATCTTTTTCACTGTATTTATGTGTGTTCTCTCCTCTCTCACAGTGTATCTGTTTACATCTCAGAGCAGCTAGAGCTAAACAGTAGGTGCAGGCACACAGCCACCCTGTCTGTCTCTGTGTGTGTGTGTGTGTGTGTGTGTGTGTGTGTGTGTGTGTGCGTGTGTGTGCGTGCGCACTTGTGTATGTCTAAGGGCAGGAGTGTGTTGTGGAGAGGTTGGATACGTGTGTGTGTGTGTGTATTGTTCCCAGGTTATGTTGATGTGAATAACTGTGTCAGCTTTCCAGGTCTACTGCTTAAGGCAACTGGCCTGCTGAGAGTGTGAGACGGTGTGTGTGTGTGTGTGTGTGTGTGTCTGTATATGAGATAGCAAGAGAATGAGGTAGCATGAATGAACGTGTGTGTGAGTGTGTGTGTGTGTGTGTGTGTGTGACCTTCAAGCTCGGTTGATGAAGGCCACTCTAGGTAGTTTATTATTAATTATTTGGCATTCCACCTTCTACAGTGTTGACACCCTGTTAACCATTTCCGCTCACTCTCTCCATCTCTCTGTCTTCATCGCTATTTCTCTCATGTTTTCTCTATCAACATGTCTAATATGAATCAAACTAAAACAACTACATCAAACAAGTCATCATCATCAGTTCACTGATATATCATCTGTTGGTTTCTTCAGTAATCACAAAATAAATGTGTCTTCTGTTCTCAGTTGACTGGTCTACAACCTACTGGCTGGCTAGCAACAGTTTTCCCTGTCGCCACCAGAGAGCAATGTTTAACCAGACTCCTGTCAGGGCTTGATGAGAGAGAGAGAGAGAGATAGAGAGACACAGACAGACAGACAGACAGACAGACAGACAGACAGACAGACAGACAGACAGACAGACAGACAGAGATGTGTTCTTAGCTGGCTCAGATTGTGCGTGTGAGAGAGGGATGAGAGAGGGATTAGAGGAGAGGTAGAGAGGTATTTCTCCTCAGCCACTCGGCCCCTGGGGCCAGATGAGACGGAACACAAGTGTTCCCAAACCTTTTCACTCAGGGCCACCCTTCCAGCATTGGAGAAAATCCCTATTTCTATGGGCACAAGCACTGTTCAAGACACAAACCTGTGTGTTTGCCTTACCCAAGCATTGTCTGGGTTCTCTGCCACCATGTGCAAAAGTTTGACTTGGTCTGTTAGAGTTAATTAACGTTATATTAATGTTGTAATAATATTGTATGAATGTTGACCCCATAGTAATGTGTATTTACCATAGCTGTGTCAGGCCTGGTTGACCAGATCAGTAATAGTTCTGTAATGTTATATTAATGTTGTAATAATGTTGTATGAATGTTGTATTAGCGTTGAGCGTATACCCTAGCAGTGTCTGGGCTGTCAGCCACCATGTGGTATGGAGGCTGTGCTTTGGCAAAGTGGGTGGGGTTATATCCTACCTGTTTGGCCCTGTCCGGGGGTTTCATCGGATGGGGCCACAGTGTCTCCTGACCCCTCCTGTCTCAGCCCCAGTATTTATGCTGCAGTAGTTTATGTGTCGGGGGGCTAGGGTCAGTCTGTCACATCTGCCGTATTTCTCTTGTCTTTTCCAGTGTCCTGTGTGAATTTAAATATGCTCTCTCTAATTCTCTCTTTTTCTTTCTTTCTTTCTCTCTCTCGGAGGACCTGAGCCCTAGGACCATGCCTCAGGACTACCTGGCTTGATGACTCCTTGCTGTCCCCAGTTCACCTGGCCGTGCTGCTGCTCCAGTTCCAACTTTTCTGCCTGCAGCTATGGAACCCTGACCTGTTCACCGGACGTGCTACCTGTCCCAGACCTGCTGTCTTCAACTCTCTAGAGACAGCAGGAGCGGAAGAGATACTCTCAAAGATCGGCTATGAAAAAGCCAACTGACACTTACTCTTGTGTTACTGACTTGTTGCACCCTCGACAACTACTATGATTATTATTATTTGACAATGCTGGTCATTTATGAACATTTGAACATCTAGGCCATGTGCTGTTATAATCTCCACCCGGCACAGCCAGAAGAGGACTGGCCACCCCTCATAGCCTGGTTCCTCTCTAGGTTTCTTCCTAGGTTTTGGCCTTTCTAGGGAGTTTTTCCTAGCCATCGTGCTTCTACACCTGCATTGCTTGCTGTTTGGGGTTTTAGGCTGGGTTTCTGTACAGCACTTTGTGACATCAGCTGATGTAAGAAGGGCTTTATAAATACATTTGATTTGATTTGATGTACATGAGGGACAGGTTGACCAGATCAGTTAGAGTTGTGTAATGTTATATTAATGTTGTAATAATGTTGTATGAATGTTGTATTAGCGTTGAGTGTATACCCTAGCAGTGTCTGGGCTGTCAGCCACCATGTACATGAAGGACAGGTTGACCAGATCAGTTAGAGTTGTGTAATGTTATATTAATGTTGTAATAATGTTGTATGAATGTTGTATTAGCGTTGAGTGTATACCCCAGCAGTGTCTGGGCTGTCAGCCACCATGTACATGAAGGACAGGTTGACCAGATCAGTTAGAGTTGTGTAATGTTATATTAATGTTGTAATAATGTTGTATGAATGTTGTATTAGCGTTGAGTGTATACCCTAGCAGTGTCTGGGCTGTCAGCCACCATGTACATGAAGGACAGGTTGACCAGATCAGTTAGAGTTGTGTAATGTTATATTAATGTTGTAATAATGTTGTATGAATGTTGTATTAGCGTTGAGTGTATACCCTAGCAGTGTCTGGGCTGTCAGCCACCATGTACATGAAGGACAGGTTGACCAGATCAGTTAGAGTTGTGTAATGTTATATTAATGTTGTAATAATGTTGTATTAGCGTTGAGTTGATACCCTAGCAGTGTCTGGGCTGTCAGCCACCATGTACATGAAGGACAGGTTGACCAGATCAGTTAGAGTTGTGTAATGTTATATTAATGTTGTATGAATGTTGTATTAGCATTGAGTGTATACCCTAGCAGTGTCTGGGCTGTCAGCCACCATGTACATGAAGGACAGGTTGACCAGATCAGTTAGAGTTGTGTAATGTTATATTAATGTTGTATGAATGTTGTATTAGCGTTGAGTGTATACCCTAGCAGTGTCTGGGCTGTCAGCCACCATGTACATGAAGGACAGGTTGACGAGGTCGGTGCCGCTGCAAACGCAGATGACACATCCCTCCAGCTCTTCCTCCTTCTTCCCCGCTGCCTCAAACAAAGACAGGATCTTAGGGTCCTACAGAGAGAGAGAGGGAGAGAGAGTCTCATCAAATCCTTACAAAACATTATCATTCCATTGATAAACCATTTTATCTGGAAAATCAATTTTTCAATGTAATATGGAGTAATTGAGGATTCCCCTTTTTGAACTATCTAGTACAAGCAGAATATCTGTCGTGTGACTGAATCAACTGGACAGCAACAGACGATTCATTCTGCAAGGCCAGCCTCTGTTAATTAACGCGAATACAGCCAAATATCCTCAACGTGATTCTTTTTTCTGTGTTCATTGATTTAGCGCCAATAGTTCAGTGTGATTGTGTAATTCAGTTAGGAGTCCAACAGAGATCAGCCATGAGATAAGTGGCTCTTTGTCTCTTGTTTACCAAGAAGAACACGTCCCCTTACCTTACACACAGGGAGGGACACGGCCTTACACACACCACACACACACGTATGCCATGAACAGACGCATGCACACACACACTGTCTCACACCTAAAGCACCTTCCGTTCTGTCAACAATACACACCAGTGTGATTTCTTAAAGATGTTTGAGTATTTGTTCGGAGCTGTGCAATGGGTTTATTCTCAGGCGTTTCTGAGAAAGACACCTTAATTATAGTCAGGCATCTGTATAAGAACTCCCTCAGGATCCTGGGTCCTTCCATAATTCATGTCACCCACATGATGCCAAATATTACACTACAGCAGGATACGACCAGGGAATTACTGAGGCAGTCAATATTTAATGGAGGGACTAGCTGTGTGTGTGTGTGTGTGTGTGTGTGTGTGTGTGTGTGTGTGTGTGTGTGTGTGTGTGTGTGCCTGTGTTCAGCCCTGATGTTCATGAAAAGAATACTCTGTGGTTAATGTTGGCTCTATCTTCAACAAATCCTTTCTGTTTAAAGAAAGCAGAAAGGTCTTTCAGGGAAACATAACAGCCTAGACATTGACATACACAGCTTTCAATCCAAGAGTACTGAATAGCGTTTTGTCTGTTCGAAATCATTTTTCTATCGAGTCAACTAACTATATTCTAGAGGATTTGTTACAGTATCCCTCCCAGGTAAGAAACATCATCCAAGGTCAAATAACAAGCTCTAGATACAGCTAGAAACCTGGAGGGTTATAAACATTAAAGTATTCAATATTTAATGTTGTTGAATGTCGATGTACTTGGTCTAGGATCTGAAGGGCGAGCAGCACCAACATTTCCTTTAGCATTCATTACTACTGTCCTTGAAGCATTGTACTGATCAATAGTAAATTAACGGTGGTGGGAACAGTGGCTCAGCAGACTAACTCTGTCCTGTTCGCTCTGTTCTGTTGCCTTGGCCACTTCAAGTACCGCTGCCCTTAGTGACGTCACCGTCACCCCAATTATGACTTGGCCCTCAGGCTGGAATGGTAGGGTCATAAGGTCGAGGAGATGGATGGAGAGAAAGACAGAGAGGTAGAGAGTAAAGAATTATCGGGTGGGAAGGCATGAAGGTTGTTTGAAAGAGGGATAGTGGGATAGAGGGAGGGAGGGAGGGTGGGATAGAGGGAGGGAGGGTGGGTGGGATAGAGGGAGGGAGGGTGGATAGAGGGAGGGAGGGACGGAGAGAGGGAGGGTGGGACGGAGGTTCGGGAGGGTGGGACGGAGGGTGGGAGGGAGGGTGGGATAGAGGGAGGGAGGGTGGGATAGAGGGAGGGAGGGTGGGATAGAGGGAGGGATGAAATTGTGTTTCCAAAATCTCACCCTTGGCACGGCTCCGACTCGAATACTGTTGATCAGAGAACATTCTAGAACCTGGCCCTCCTGTAGAGAAAGAAACAGATGGAGGGATATAGAAGAGAGAAAGAAAGAAAGAAGAGAGAGGGAGGGAGACAGAGAGAGAGAGAAAATAGAGATCTCGTCATTGCCAAATAAAACAGACATACCCCGACCCAACCCCACCTCACCTAGCTTTGTCTGATTACTGTAGCAACCTGACTGTCACTTCCAGAAGTCCCATAGACATTTTGTCTACATCTAGTGACAAGATATGGCTGTTCTCAAGGACACACCCCATGTAGCATGGATAAATACAGTACTTTAGAGAGATACAGTAATATTATATATTGCTATCCTCTTACACAATGGCTAAATCACAATGGTGTGACGGATAACAATGGGCTTCCTCTCCAACCAGCATTACCTTAAACCATCAGTAGCCAACCCTCCTAATTGGAAGAATCAGGTGTGCTAGAGCAGGGCTAGAACAAAAGCCTGCACACCCAGTATCTAACTCGCCAGGAGTAGGGTATAGGCTACCACTGCCTTGTAAGTGGTGATAAATGCTGTAGTTAGCGAGGATAACTGTTAGTGAGGATATGGGCCTATATCTCCTCTATAGGGAGGGTTCATTTCACACAGCCCTCTCAATGGCATCGTTTGGATAGTTCTTCAGTTATGGCTAAGTCAAGTTACGTCTCAAGCTATTCATTCCATTCATATGGAGAGCCTATTCATTCCTAATGCTCTCCATGTGAATGGAAGAGACTGATTTACAAGAACCTACTGTTGGAAAAGGAGAATAGTGTTGAAAAGGACCTTGCAATCGAAACGTCAACAACACATAACGGACTGCATTCTATCCTGTTGACTGTTTTTCTACAGGATCATCCTCTCTAAATACCCTTCAGTCTTTCCTTTCCTCTCTCTGTGAATAAACTCCATTCTATACCACTGTCTTTCTTTCTCTCTGTGAATAAACTCCATTCTATACCACTGTCTTTCTTCCTCTCTGTGAATAAACTCCATTCTATACCACTGTCTTTCTCTCTCTCTGTGAATAAACTCCATTCTATACCACTGTCTTTCTTTCTCTCTGTGAATAAACTCCATTCTATACCACTGTCTTTCTTCCTCTCTGTGAATAAACTCCATTCTATACCACTGTCTTTCTTCCTCTCTGTGAATAAACTCCATTCTATACCACTGTCTTTCTTTCTCTCTGTGAATAAACTCCATTCTATACCACTGTCTTTCTTCCTCTCTGTGAATAAACTCCATTCTATACCACTGTCTTTCTCTCTCTCTGTGAATAAACTCCATTCTATACCACTGTCTTTCTCTCTCTCTGTGAATAAACTCCATTCTATACCACTGTCTTTCTTTCTCTCTGTGAATAAACTCCATTCTATACCACTGTCTTTCTTTCTCTCTGTGAATAAACTCCATTCTATACCACTGTCTTTCTTTCTCTCTGTGAATAAACTCCATTCTATACCACTGTCTTTCTTCCTCTCTGTGAATAAACTCCATTCTATACCACTGTCTTTCTTTCTCTCTGTGAATAAACTCCATTATATACCACTGTCTTTCTCTCTCTGTGAATAAACTCCATTCTATACCACTGTCTTTCTTCCTCTCTGTGAATAAACTCCATTCTATACCACTGTCTTTCTTCCTCTCTGTGAATAAACTCCATTCTATACCACTGTCTTTCTTCCTCTCTGTGAATAAACTCCATTCTATACCACTGTCTTTCTCTCTCTCTGTGAATAAACTCCATTCTATACCACTGTCTTTCTTCCTCTCTGTGAATAAACTCCATTCTATACCACTGTCTTTCTTTCTCTCTGTGAATAAACTCCATTCTATACCACTGTCTTTCTTTCTCTCTGTGAATAAACTCCATTCTATACCACTGTCTTTCTCTCTCTCTGTGAATAAACTCCATTCTATACCACTGTCTTTCTTCCTCTCTGTGAATAAACTCCATTCTATACCACTGTCTTTCTCTCTCTCTGTGAATAAACTCAGAACACTAAGACAGGGCTCTGCATTGAGTGAGAGGTTGAGACCAGAGACGTTTATATTCACAGCTCTGGTTGAGAGACTGTACCTTTCCGTCGCTCTTCCATGTGATGAAGAAGCCAAACTCGTCCACTTTGACCAGACAGTTGGGCTCAAACAGAAACGGGTCCTGCAAGAAGACAGAAGCATTTTAATAAGAGAGCAGCGTCATCAATCAGAGGTTTTATTTGACATCCAAGGACATTACACACCCTCCATTACCTAGCTAGCACACACGGCTTATGGAACAAGATAAACACCATCGATAATTCATTTGCAAAGAAGTAACACACACACACGCGTGCAAGGAGAACACACACACACGTAGGTGAGGAGACACATACACAAGGAAAACACGCACACACAAAACACACACACCTACAGCCTGTGAGTGCAGGACAGGAGGACCTAGCACTAAAACAAACAAAAACACAGGAATGTGAATATCAGGAAGTGTTCAATGTGTACCATACAACAATCAACCGTAACCTTGGTGACAGAACATAACCCTGATTAATGTAGCAAGCAACACTCACTGGTCTACTGGACATAATAAAATAGCAATTATCCAGGCTAATAGTATTACACTTCCTCTTACATGTTTACTGGGACTTTATGTGACATTGGAGACTGAAGAGTCTGAAGTTATATTTACTTAGAGAAATACCAAAATAGTTCCTAACCTACTAATTAAAACCCCTAACTTAAAGGTTAGAGATGTGCTTTATTTACAGTGTACTTAATGTGGTAAACCACCCAGTTTGAAATCCCTGAGACTGTCTTTAGTCAAATAGCCAGGCTTGTTTCAGGCCACTCCGTCTAATATCACTCTGTCCAATATCAGTCTGAAACACATGTTCACAACCCAAGGCAATCTGTGTGTATGCATGAGAGTGTGTGTGTCTGAGTGTGTGTATATATGAAAGAGAGAGAGCGAGAGAGAGCGAGAGAGAAAGGGGGAGTAAGTAGGGGTGGGCTGGCGACAGAGTAATAGCAAAGTCACTTGGATTACATTCCAGTAGTCCATCCATTTATTTGCCACGTTCTAAGTGAGCGCCCATGTGTGTGTAAGAGAAAGACAGAGTAGGAGAGAGAAAGACAGAGTAGGAGAGAGAGAAAGACAGAGTAGGAGAGAGAAAGACAGAGTAGGAGAGAGAGAAAGACAGAGTAGGAGAGAGAGAAAGACAGAGTAGGAGAGAGAGAAAAATAGAGTAGAAGGTAGTTGCAGTCTCAACTATAACTGGAGCTAAAGCAAACAGTGAGCGACACACACACACACACACACACACACACACACACACACACACACACACACACACACACACACACACACACACACACACACACACACACACACACACTGCAGGATGTGGTGTTTCAGTGAGATTATGTAAATCCTACAGTACTGTGCTGCTCGACACCAAAAATAGCGCTAACTCCCTTACTCTGAGCAAATACAGCTGTTCAATTCACCCAGATCCATTGTCACCTAATCCCAGACTAATAATTAACAGTCCTGACATTTAGAGAAGTTGGAAACCACCAAGAATGCAATTCAAACTGACCCTTCACCTGTTCTTCCATCTGTGTTGTGCACCTTGCTGTGTAAACTGAGCTTCCCTTGTATTCAACTTGTAAAGATGTCTGTCATAGCTAGTATCTACAATATCATGCTGGGCTCTCCTTCCTGTTAAGAGGTAACCTGGCTGAGATGGTCTAGTCTTCTACTCCTAATGAACCTAAAATGGCTTTTAAGGAATATTTTACTAGGAACACTCTGTCCCTACTCCCAAACGCACACGCCCCCCCCCCCCCTCCTCCCTCCCCCCTCAAACACAAACACACAACTACAACTAAAACACTAGCATATCGCCACCCTTTCAATTGGCAGTGCAGCACAGTTTTTAATTGGTTGCTAGTGTTTTTTTGTTGTTGCTGGTTATGTTAGTTTTTGGTTCACAATATGCTATTTCTTTATTGTAAAGACTTACTCAAACAGCAATAGGGAGGCAACAATGGGTATGCAGACTAGGTTTTCAAAAAGTTTAGTCCAAAGTCTTGGTTGAATCTTTGCGATGTGCATTTCAGTCATCATGCACTGATTGAATTATAATTTCTAAAGGCTTTCCCCAAAAATCTTCCCATTTTAATGTGGACTGCAAATCGGACTACCTGTAAATTATATCATGCTGATTTGTTTTAATCACGGGGCATTTGTTTCGTAAACTCTGACATCACATGTAGCCTACACTGTACATTGCACAGTACAAAAATGAATGATACACGTAAACCCTGGATGGTTGATGCTGTGTATTGGCCAGTGAGAGGCTTTGAAGCCACCGGTCAGCCTTACTGGCACTCCCCAGAAGGAGCAGTCCTCCACAGGAATTAATGGAATTCTACAGTATTTCCATTAAATGTTTCAAGGACAAAATTACATGTATTTAAGTATTTTTCTGTTGTCCGAACCATTTGGGTCTCATGAAAACGATGGTGTTCTCAGTTTTCCTCTACCAGACCTCACAAGTCTGAAGGTCACCCAATAAATGAATGGAAGTATGGAAGTTTTGTGCCCACCCAAAAAAGGGGTTAAATATGGGTAAAGATTTATCAAAACCAATTTCTGAGCTTTCTTATATGTCTCAGATATAGGACAGACACTTCAAAACATACTTCCTTTTTACTTTTTTTAACTAACTGTTTTGCCATGTATGAATGTGTTTATTCAATGTGTTTCTATGGGCTAATGGCAGTAAGTCCAAATTCAATGTTTAATCAAATATTTTTTGTATATATTTTTTTTATACCTAGTGGTCCTAAAATTCCAAATTGAATAGCAGAATGATACATGGTAAGACCATCTTAAATATTCTATATGTTCTTTTTGTTGTTCCAGACTTCCAAAGTGGTCTCCTGATGTAGGTGTTTCTCAAAATGTATACTATCATTCACATTGGAACAAGGGAGGGTCGGAGTAGAGTCCAAAATGTATACTATCATTCACATTGGAACAAGGGAGGGTCGGAGTAGAGTCCAAAATGTATACTATCATTCACATTGGAACAAGGGAGGGTTGGAGTAGAGTCCAAAATGTATACTATCATTCACATTGGAACAAGGGAGGGTTGGAGTAGAGTCCAAAATGTATACTATCATTCACATTGGAACAAGGGAGGGTCGGAGTAGAGTCCAAAATGTATACTATCATTCACATTGGAACAAGGGAGGGTCGGAGTAGAGTCCAAAATGTATACTATCATTCACATTGGAACAAGGGAGGGTTGGAGTAGAGTCCAAAATGTATACTATCATTCACATTGGAACAAGGGAGGGTCGGAGTAGAGTCCAAAATGTATACTATCATTCACATTGGAACAAGGGAGGGTCGGAGTAGAGTCCAAAATGTATACTATCATTCACATTGGAACAAGGGAGGGTCGGAGTAGAGTCCAAAATGTATACTATCATTCACATTGGAACAAGGGAGGGTCGGAGTAGAGTCCAAAATGTATACTATCATTCACATTGGAACAAGGGAGGGTTGGAGTAGAGTCCAAAATGTATACTATCATTCACATTGGAACAAGGGAGGGTTGGAGTAGAGTCCAAAATGTATACTATCATTCACATTGGAACAAGGGAGGGTTGGAGTAGAGTCCAAAATGTATACTATCATTCACATTGGAACAAGGGAGGGTTGGAGTAGAGTCCAAAATGTATACTATCATTGACATTGGAACAAGGGAGGGTTGGAGTAGAGTCCAAAATACATACTATCATTGACATTGGAACAAGGGAGGGTTGGAGTAGAGTCCAAAATACATACTATCATTCACATTGGAACAAGGGAGGGTTGGAGTAGAGTCCAAAATACATACTATCATTCACATTGGAACAAGGGAGGGTTGGAGTAGAGTCCAAAATGTATACTATCATTGACATTGGAACAAGGGAGGGTTGGAGTAGAGTCCAAAATGTATACTATCATTCACATTGGAACAAGGGAGGGTTGGAGTAGAGTCCAAAATACATACTATCATTCACATTGGAACAAGGGAGGGTCGGAGTAGAGTCCAAATCAAAGTATGCAAAACGGAGCACTGAGGGCACTTCTCGAAATGGTTTGTACATATTTTGAAGCATGCATCGATGCAAGCTTCAACGGAAAGTATGCACAGAAATATGCCGCAACCACGTAAGAAATTACGCAACATTATTTGAGCTGAAGCGAGAGAAAATACACGCCAACTTTGGTTTGAAATGTTGCATATTCACATCTCATATGTTGCATGACTACAATATTTTATCTTGATACGCTAATAAATATATGCTGTGCTAATTTTGGAATATTTACCAATTGTCCCTCCAAACAATCAACACAATAATTTGCAGGCTACTTGCTCAGCCTGCAAATTACATAGAACTTTTAAATGACGCAAGCATCATCTGCTTTACCGGGCTAGTGTTCTTTTCATTCTGGCCAGTAGCTTTCAGTTGGCACTGGCCCGGTGTGCCACTGGCAGATTTACCTGAATGTCAAGACATGCAAGAGCATGCTAATTTAAAAGATGGCTAGTCATTACTAGCCTGGTTCTGTATTGAATCTAGGTACATTATGGGACAGGAAAGTCATTATTATCAGAAGACATTTTGACCAAACCATTGCCACCAGTGAACAAAGTCAGTGTAGACCCCTATGCACACACACACACACGCACGCACGCACACACACACACACACACACACACACACACACACACACACACACACACACACCTTGGATGGAGTGGGGTAGAGAGTGCAGGTGGAAGTCATGTATTTGTCTGGAGAAAGAAGAGAAGGAGACCCCTGGTTGTCAGACTCCCTACTCTCATAACTTTACATTCCTCTCTGCTAAGTGTGTGTGTTTGTTGAGTTTGTGTGTGTTAGTTTTGACTGGAGCATGGCTCCCTCCTCTGAGAGTTCCCCATCCATCACCACGCTCTTTAAAAAGAAAGAACACACATACACCCCAAACACACATACAAACACACACAGACACACACACGCACCGACACACACACGCACCGACACACACACAGGACTGCTAAGAGCACGCCTGGGGAACCACAGCGTTCCCTACAGGAGTCAGTCATCCAGCATCTGGAAATGTAAAAACAAACAGGGGTTATATCAACCTCCTTGCCCATAACGATATACTGTATTAAAGCCACCAAAAATAAAACCGCTATAAACACCTGTCAAACCAATCACAATAATGGCTTCATGTGGAATGACTCAACTATCTGCTAGTCTCTGGCATGATTGATTGAGTAAGCAGCCAACATTAACACACAGAACAATCAGATCCTATGGTCTGATACACACAACTGTGTGGATCTGAGGTTTGTTTTCCATTAGCTGCCTGAGTCACTGGCAGCTGTCTGTGTGTGTGTGTGTGTGTGTGTGTGTGTGTGTGTGTGTGTGTGTGTGTGTGTGTGTGTGTGTGTGTGTGTGTGTGTGTGTGTGTGTGTGTGTGTGTGTGTGTGTGTCTGGACTCAGTAATGAGAGAGGAAGAGGAAGAGGAAGATGACGTGAAGCATCAGTGAGGAGGTTACAGGAGGGGAATGCTGTCATCCTTCCTCATCTTTCCTTCACAACGGAAAGATGGAGAGCGGTAGATGGAGAAACGGAGTGTGGGAGATGGAGAGACGGAGTGTGGGAGATGGAGAGATGGAGTGTGGGAGATGGAGAGATGGAGTGTGGGAGATGGAGAGATGGAGTGTGGTAGATGGAGAGATGGAGTGTGGTAGATGGAGAAACGGAGTGTGGGAGATGGAGAGACGGAGTGTGGGAGATGGAGAGATGGAGTGTGGGAGATGGAGAGATGGAGTGTGGGAGATGGAGAGATGGAGTGTGGTAGATGGAGAGATGGAGTGTGGTAGATGGAGAGATGGAGTGTGGTAGATGGAGAGATGGAGTGTGGGAGATGGAGTGTGGGAGATGGAGAGATGGAGTGTGGTAGAAGGAGAGACGGAGTGTGGGAGATAGAGAGATGGAGTGTGGTAGATGGAGAGATGGAGTGTGGTAGATGGAGAGATGGAGTGTGGTAGATGGAGAGATGGAGTGTGGGAGATGGAGAGATGGAGTGTGGGAGATGGAGAGATGGAGTGTGGGAGATGGAGTGTGGGAGATGGAGAGATGGAGTGTGGTAGATGGAGAGATGGAGTGTGGGAGATAGAGAGACGGAGTGTGGGAGATGGAGAGACGGAGTGTGGTAGATGGAGAGATGGAGTGTGGTAGAAGGAGAGATGGAGTGTGGGAGATGGAGAGATGGAGTGTGGGAGATGGAGAGATGGAGTGTGGTAGAAGGAGAGATGGAGTGTGGTAGATGGAGAGACGGAGTGTGGGAGATGGAGAGACGGAGTGTGGTAGATGGAGAGACGGAGTGTGGGAGATGGAGAGACGGAGTGTGGTAGAAGGAGAGACGGAGTGTGGGAGATAGAGAGACGGAGTGTGGGAGATGGAGAGACGGAGTGTGGGAGATGGAGAGACGGAGAGTGGGAGATGGAGAGATGGAGTGTGGGAGATGGAGAGACGGAGTGTGGGAGATGGAGAGACGGAGTGTGGGAGATGGAGAGACGGAGTGTGGGAGATGGAGAGATGGAGTGTGGGAGAGTGGTAGAAGGAGAGACGGAGTGTGGGAGATAGAGAGACGGAGTGTGGGAGATGGAGAGATGGAGTGTGGGAGATGGAGAGATGGAGTGTGGGAGATGGAGAGATGGAGTGTGGTAGATGGAGAGATGGAGTGTGGTAGATGGAGAGATGGAGTGTGGGAGATGGAGAGATGGAGTGTGGGAGATGGAGAGATGGAGTGTGGGAGATGGAGTGTGGGAGATGGAGAGATGGAGTGTGGTAGAAGGAGAGACGGAGTGTGGGAGGTAGAGAGACGGAGTGTGGTAGATGGAGAGATGGAGTGTGGGAGATAGAGAGACGGAGTGTGGGAGATGGAGAGACGGAGTGTGGTAGATGGAGAGATGGAGTGTGGTAGAAGGAGAGATGGAGTGTGGGAGATGGAGAGATGGAGTGTGGGAGATGGAGAGATGGAGTGTGGTAGAAGGAGAGATGGAGTGTGGGAGATGGAGAGACGGAGTGTGGTAGATGGAGAGACGGAGTGTGGGAGATGGAGAGACGGAGTGTGGGAGATGGAGAGACGGAGAGTGGGAGATGGAGAGACGGAGTGTGGGAGATGGAGAGATGGAGTGTGGTAGAAGGAGAGATGGAGTGTGGGAGATAGAGAGACGGAGTGTGGGAGATGGAGAGACGGAGTGTGGGAGATGGAGAGATGGAGTGTGGTAGAAGGAGAGACGGAGTGTGGGAGATAGAGAGACGGAGTGTGGGAGATGGAGAGACGGAGTGTGGGAGATAGAGAGACGGAGTGTGGTAGATGGAGAGATGGAGTGTGGGAGATGGAGAGATGGAGTGTGGGAGATGGAGAGACGGAGTGTGGGAGATGGAGAGACGGAGAGTGGGAGATGGAGAGATGGAGTGTGGGAGATGGAGAGACGGAGTGTGGGAGATGGAGAGACGGAGTGTGGGAGATGGAGAGACGGAGTGTGGGAGATGGAGAGATGGAGTGTGGGAGAGTGGTAGAAGGAGAGACGGAGTGTGGGAGATAGAGAGACGGAGTGTGGGAGATGGAGAGACAGAGCGTGGGAGATGGAGAGATGGAGAGACGGAGTGTGGTAGATGGAGAGATGGAGTGTGGTAGAAGGAGAGATGGAGTGTGGGAGATGGAGAGACGGAGTGTGGGAGACGGAGAGATGGAGTGTGGTAGATGGAGAGATGGAGTGTGGTAGATGGAGAGATGGAGTGTGGGAGATGGAGAGACGGAGAGTGGGAGATGGAGAGATGGAGTGTGGGAGATGGAGAGACGGAGTGTGGGAGATGGAGAGACGGAGTGTGGGAGATGGAGAGACGGAGTGTGGGAGATGGAGAGATGGAGTGTGGGAGAGTGGTAGAAGGAGAGACGGAGTGTGGGAGATGGAGAGATGGAGTGTGGTAGAAGGAGAGATGGAGTGTGGGAGATAGAGAGACTGAGTGTGGGAGATGGAGAGATGGAGTGTGGTAGATGGAGAGATGGAGCGTGGGAGATGGAGAGATGGAGCGTGGGAGATGGAGAGATGGAGTGTGGTAGATGGAGAGACGGAGTGTGGGAGATGGAGAGACGGAGTGTGGGAGATGGAGAGACGGAGAGTGGGAGATGGAGAGACGGAGTGTGGGAGATGGAGAGATGGAGCGTGGGAGATGGAGAGATGGAGTGTGGGAGATAGAGAGACGGAGTGTGGTAGATGGAGAGACGGAGAGTGGGAGATGGAGAGATGGAGCGTGGGAGATGGAGAGATGGAGTGTGGGAGATAGAGAGACGGAGTGTGGTAGATGGAGAGACGGAGTGTGGGAGAGTGGTAGAAGGAGAGACGGAGTGTGGGAGATAGAGAGACGGAGTGTGGGAGATGGAGAGACAGAGCGTGGGAGATGGAGAGATGGAGTGTGGGAGATGGAGAGACGGAGTGTGGTAGATGGAGAGATGGAGTGTGGGAGATAGAGAGACGGAGTGTGGTAGATGGAGAGACGGAGTGTGGGAGATGGAGAGACGGAGTGTGGGAGATGGAGAGATGGAGTGTGGGAGATGGAGAGACGGAGTGTGGTAGATGGAGAGACGGAGTGTGGGAGATGGAGAGACGGAGTGTGGGAGATGGAGAGATGGAGTGTGGGAGATGGAGAGACGGAGTGTGGGAGATGGAGAGACGGAGTGTGGTAGATGGAGAGACGGAGTGTGGGAGATGGAGAGACGGAGTGTGGGAGATGGAGAGACGGAGTGAGGGAAATGTCTGGTGTTTGAGCCGACGCACGCACGCACGCACGCACGCACGCACACACACACACACACACAGAGATGTTCCTAAAGTGCCTGATCCTATTAGAGCATCAGCCGGCAGCAGACCGGTGATGGGTTGCAGGAAATGTATCCCAGTACATCCTTCTGTCATCATTAGTATTACTGATTTATTGATGTCTAATGGGAAGGGAAGTCCCAAAGGACACACGCACCCACCCACCCACCCACCCACCCACGCACCCGCACGCACACACACACACACACACACACACACACACACACACACACACACAGACATGTCCCTAAGGATAGAGGGATGACTCAACACCACCAGACTAAGAGTCTCCAATTGACCTTTGACCTAAAGCAATTATGGTCATCAGTCAACAAGAGAGATCCCCCCCATGCATGTCACACACCTTGTCTTCTTACATGGTCTGAGGTGAACTTAGATGATACCTAGAGAGATACAATCGATCAATATTTGGAAGACAGAGAAAGGGCTGTGTAGCAGTCAATGACCAAAGCGCCCTCTTCGGCCTCATGGGTGGAATGTTATTCATATTTTTCCTAATTAATAAAGATTATTATTTTAAAAACAATGAAAATCTGGTGTTTCTATGTCAAACAGAAGCAAAACGTAATACATTTCAACTCTATGACATGGTACAGGTGTCTACTTTGTTTAAGACCATAACCATGTCTGTGATGTGTATACTTTAGTTTCAAAGTAGATTTGTTAAAGACTACCAAGAAACACTCTGTGACCCTGATTTAGCCCACTGCATTAAAAAAATGCACTGATATGACATTTTTGGCCGATACCGATATCCAATATTTTCCTTGCCAAAAAACCCGATACGATAGCCGATATTAAACATTTTAGTGGCATTTTAAGCATTCTAGTACAGTTAAATATTTAACACCCACACGGACGCAGCGGTCCAAGGCACTGCATCTCAGTGCAAGAGGCGTCACTACAGTCCCTGGTTCGAATACAGGCTGTATCACATCCGGCCGTGATTGGGAGTCCCATAGGGCGGTGCAAAATTGGCCCAGCATCATCCGGGTTTGGCCCGGTACACACACACACACACACACACACACACACACACACACACACCAAAAAGTTGTTTTTGGAGCATTTACGTATACCTATTTCTTTCACTTACTTGCTGTGCTGTTTCATTGTTCATTTGTTCAGTCGTTTCATTCTCAACCAGGATTTCATCATACATGTCAAGCAGTGAAGTTTCAGCTCTGTTTGTCCGTGGCCTCTCTTCCTCGGTGCGCACTGTCACTGTGTCCGTTTCCATCTTGTCCAGCTGTGTATGTAACATTTCACGCAAACCCTGTTTCTTGTCTGCATCGAAGTAGCAGTCCTTGTAGATAGCATCGAGCATGGTGGCGACACAGTAAAGAGAGAATGCCACTGAATCGCTTTGTTGAGCAGGCATTTCAATGCCATGACAGAGGGTATCACGTCTGCTGCAGGCGCCGTTGATGAGCTTATTTCTCCAGTCAGTTGTTCAAATGGAGCTAGCTAGTGTGTTCATGTTTCAAACATGTTCTCAAATGCCATTGAAATGGCAGCAGTGGTATGGCAACCAGCACATTCATGAGCATGAAATACGACTTTCCTCGGTACGAAATCCTCGACAACCCACTGTGCTGTCAGACTCAGCACGCTCATGAGGCTGATATCGCTGGTCCAAATGTCAGTTGTGAAGCTGATAGCGGTGAAGCAATGTTTATTAATTCATTATTATTATTTTTTATTTATAACATTGACGCAATTACTGTGTAACTCCGGTAGGGCAACATCTGAAAAATAGCGCACTTGGTAGTGTGGGTACGTCTGCTCGACCAGTCTGCGAAAGCCAACATCACCCACGACAGAGAGCGGTTGATTGTCAAAGGCAGTGAATTCCATTATCTTGGTGTTAATGGATTTCACCTTTGCGTTCTCACTGAAATGTTCTTACTCTTTCAAATGACTGCTGGACTTGTTGACTGCTCGATCCACACAGCAGACATTGTGTGTTAGGTTAGGAATGCTGTGTTGCACGTGTAGCTCAGAATTGTACGTGCCGTTATTACGTTATATAGGTATGCATGGTAGCTTTGACATCGGTTTTGCACATGGGCGTTAAACTAGACATCGGGCCGATACCGATGTTGGCATTTTTGCCGGAATCGGCCGATTCCGATAAGTTCACTGATATACCGTGCATCCTAATTAAGATGTTAAGAAAACGAAACACAGTGTACAACACATTAAGAACACCTTCCTAATATTGACTTGAACCCCCTTTTGTCCTCAGATCAGCCTCAATTCATCAGGGCATGGACTCTACAAGGTGTCGAAAGCGTTCCATAGGGATGCTGGCCCATATTGACTCCAATGCTTCCCACAGTTGTGTCAAGTTGGCTGGATGTCCTTTGGGTGGTGGACCATTCTTGATACACACAAGAAACTGTTGAGCGTGAAAAACTCAGCAGTGTTGCGGTTCTTGACACAAACCGGTGTGCCTGGCACCTACTACCTTACCCCGTTCAAAGGAAGTTAAATATTTTGTGCACACACACACACAGACACACAGACACACACACAGACACACACACACACGCACACACACACACACACACACACACACACACACACACACACACACACACACACACACACACACACACACACACACACACACACACACACACACACACACACACACACACAGCCCTTCTTCACCATCTGTTGCTCTGTGGGGCTTCTGTGAGATGAGAGCAGACTCTGGAAGAATCCTTCCTGATTAGCATATTTAAGCGTGTGTGTGTCGGAGAGGCACGTCTGCCATGTTAATCAACACAGTCGTCCCCTGCAGGCCTTCTATTTGCCTATCAGCCTGCGCAACAGCTATTATCAACACACACACACTTACAGCCAACTCCACGGGAGACCTCCAGCTTGTCTAGAATTATGCTGTTCTTTAATCACAACAGGGTTGATCATTGTTTTCTAAACAAAGAGTTGAGGTTTGGTCTTTTCAAAACCTGGCTAATGATCTCTTTTGTTAACTGTGATTACAGACGGTATGTAGAGAGAGAGAAGCCAGTCAACCAGGGCCACCATGGCCAGTTGCTTGCTAGTATTTTCTATCTGAGAAGTAAAACAAACCCCTGATAAATGGCCTACTTCTCATAACACCAACCACAAACCCACAGATCAGTAGCGTTGCTCGCCAGCTCATCTTATTCTATTGCTATTCTACACTTGTAGCCTACCGGCAACCACCCATAGTTAGCCATGCTAAGCTAGCTCTGTGGTTTATTTCAAGGTGGATATACGTTGGTTGACAAGTAAACTCAAATATCAACCAAAGTTGGATGGTGATCTGACGTCTTTTCCCAGTGGGTATTCATTAAATGTTTCAGAGGCTAAAATCAGACAACCATGTTCTCGCCTTTTTAACCTCCGCTAGCAAACTTTAATCAAGATGTCAAAAATGTGTCAATGAACAGTTTGTGTACTAGATTCACCAAAGCTCTCCACCCACCCAGTCTCTCGTGAGTCCTAGCAGGGTAGAGGCCACATAACTAGCAGTGCCACACAAATACACACTAAGTTAATACACTAAGGAATGTATTCCAAAGTAACCAGGCTGTCCTAGTTAAAAGGCTCAGTTAAAGATGCCCTTTGATGTTAACGATGACATTGCTTTCCCTCTGTGTTTATCCATGGAGGGATCCCCCTCACTGAAGACGACATTTAAGGGATTACTGATCCTTATCTCGGTGTGTGTGTGTGCGTGTGTGTGTGTGGGACATCCAGTCCTAGATCTGCCATCCCCCAGCTAACTGGACTGATTGAGTAAGAGAGGGGAAAGGTGGGAGGGAGGACATGGTGAGGGAGTCTGCTGTGTGTGACACTCACACCAGACTGACACACACACTCACACCAGACTGACACACACTCACACCAGACTGACACACACACACACACACCAGACTGACACACACTCACACCAGACTAACACACACACACACACCAGACTGACACACACTCACACCAGACTAACACACACTCACAGCAGACTAATACACTCTCACAGCAGACTAACACACACTCACACCAGACTGACACACACACACACACCAGACTGACACACACTCACACCAGACTAACACACACTCACAGCAGACTAACACACACTCACACCAGACTGACACACACACACACACACCAGACTGACACACACTCACACCAGACTAACACACACTCACAGCAGACTAATACACTCTCACAGCAGACTAACACACACACACACACACCAGACTGACACACACTCACACCAGACTAACACACACTCACAGCAGACTAATACACTCTCACAGCAGACTAACACACACTCACAGCAGACTAACACACACTCACAGCAGACTAACACACACTCACAGCAGACTAATACACACCCACAGCAGACTAACACACACTCACAGCAGACTAACACACACAGCAGACTGACACACACTCACACCAGACTGACACACACACACACACCAGACTGACACACACTCACACCAGACTAACACACACTCACAGCAGACTAATACACTCTCACAGCAGACTAACACACACTCACAGCAGACTAACACACACTCACAGCAGACTAATACACACCCACAGCAGACTAACACACACTCACAGCAGACTAACACACACTCACAGCAGACTAACACACACTCACAGCAGACTAATACACACCCACAGCAGACTAACACACACTCACAGCAGACTAACACACACAGCAGACTGACACACACTCACAGCAGACTAACACACACTCACAGCAGACTAACACACACTCACAGCAGACTAACACACACTCACAGCAGACTAACACACACAGCAGACTGACACACAACTCACAGCAGACTGACACACACTCACAGCAGACTGACACACACTCACAGCAGACTAACACACACTCACAGCAGACTAACACACACTCACAGCAGACTAACACACACTCACAGCAGACTAATACTCACACCAGACTAACACACACTCACAGCAGACTAACACACACACACACACACCAGACTGACACACACTCACACCAGACTGACACACACACACACACCAGACTGACACACACTCACACCAGACTAACACACACTCACAGCAGACTAATACACTCTCACAGCAGACTAACACACACTCACAGCAGACTAACACACACTCACAGCAGACTAATACACACTCACAGCAGACTAACACACACTCACAGCAGACTAACACACACTCACAGCAGACTGACACACACTCACAGCAGACTGACACACACTCACAGCAGACTGACACACACTCACAGCAGACTGACACACACTCACAGCAGACTGACACACACTCACAGCAGACTAACACACACTCACAGCAGACTAACACACACTCACAGCAGACTAACACACACTCACAGCAGACTAATACTCACACCAGACTAACACACACTCACAGCAGACTAATACACACTCACAGCAGACTAATACACACTCACAGCAGACTGACACACACTCACAGCAGACTAACACACACTCACAGCAGACTAACACACACTCACAGCAGACTAACACACACTCACAGTAGACTAACACACACTCACAGCAGACTAACACACACAGCAGACTAATACACACTCACAGCAGACTAACACTCACAGCAGACTAACACTCACAGCAGACTAATACACACTCACAGCAGACTAACACACACAGCAGACTAATACACACTCACAGCAGACTAACACACACAGCAGACTAATACACACTCACAGCAGACTGACACACACTCACAGCAGACTAACACACACTCACAGTATACTAATACACACCAGCAGACTAATACACACAGCAGACTAACACACACTCACAGCAGACTAATACACACAGCAGACTAACACACACTCACAGCAGACTAACACACACTCACAGCAGACTAACACACACTCACAGCAGACTAACACTCACAGCAGACTAACACTCACAGCAGACTAACACACACAGCAGACTAATACACACTCACAGCAGACTAACACACACTCACAGCAGACTAACACACACTCACAGCAGACTAACACACACTCACAGCAGACTAACTCTCACAGCAGACTAACACTCACAGCAGACTAACACTCACAGCAGACTAACACACACAGCAGACTAACACACACTCACAGCAGACTAACACTCACAGCAGACTAACACACACAGCAGACTAATACACACTCACAGCAGACTAATACACACTCACAGCAGACTAACACACACTCACAGCAGACTAACACACACTCACAGCAGACTAACACTCACAGCAGACTAACACTCACAGCAGACTAACACACACAGCAGACTAATACACACTCACAGCAGACTAACACACACTCACAGCAGACTAATACACACTCACAGCAGACTAACACACACTCACAGCAGACTAACACTCACAGCAGACTAACACTCACAGCAGACTAACTGACTTTTGGTCGCCATGACAAAGTTGATTAATGTGGTGGATCAATGCGGTATCTGACTGTGCCTTTAGTTATAATGACCAACACCATGAATTATTGTACCATAAAGGAGATAGCCCTACTTATGTGTGAGTGTGTCAGGGTTTCCGGACATTTGAGAAATTTAACAGACCCATATGCATCGTGTTTGTAACCTGATTAGGGCGTCCACCCACGGTGTTCAGAATGACAGAAATCACATTTAGAATATGGTCATTCATATTAACAGAACGTGCAAGTCGAGGATGCAGCGATGTGCGGTTTTCCTTACTGAATTCTGATGTGCACTTTGAACATGTTAGAATAACTGTCCACATGTACATTTCCTCAGCCAACAAGATGAGTAACGAACAGAAAAATCACTAGCCTATGTCAATTTACTATAGTAGAAAAGTTTAGGCTACCTATTCTATTGGTCAGCTTGTCAAGAAAGAAATAACCTATTTCAAACAGCCTCTGGGACAGTTGTCATACAACCAGCAGGCCTAGGCTACATTAAAACAACTGTTAAAAAGCAATGAGGCTGATGCAACAGATCAGAACGTTTAGAATCAAATGTTGATAAATTACTATTTATTCACGTTATAAGCACAGCAATGCACACAAGGCAGTAGGCTACGTGTGAATGTTCGTTCCATAATGCAATTAGTAGGAAAACACCATTGTTAAAGGGGTACTGCACATGCGAGAGGTTTCATGTGACAGAGATGAAAATATCCACTAGAAATGCTGAAAGATAGGAGATCTAATAGGCTAATTTGAAGCAAGGTAAGACATGCCTCATATGTATTAAAACATTCAGGTTTCAAACAATTAAGTATATGTTTTCAAAATGCATACTGCCTCCAGCTCATTGCAGTGGTGTGTGACGCGCTGATGAAGCCTGCCTTCCATTGACATTTGATGCCGCGTTCAAAACAACTGGGAACTTGGAAATCTCCAACTACCGACTTCAGTGCGTTCAAGAAAACTAGGAACTAGGACTGGGAAAAATAATTTTGAGCGGTCATCCAACTCGGAATTCCAACTCGGGAACTCAGGCCTCTTCCTAGAGCTCTGACTTTCCGACCTGAAGATCACTGACATAATTTTTTTATTTATTTCACCTTTATTTAACAAGGTAGGCTAGTTGAGAACAAGTTCTCATTTACAACTGCGACCTGGCGAGGTCATGATTTGACCTCGTATTTTTCAGAGTTCCCAGTTGTCTTGAAAGCACCACAAGATGCTACAGAAGCAGCTCTTGCGCTGTCTGACAAATTTTCTAATTAAAGGCTCTGAATCTGTATAAATAATGAGTGTGATAAATAAGATACATAGCGAATATACTGTAAACATGCGGCAATTTAATTCCACTAAATTATGCAAAATAACCTATAAGCATGACCAGTCAAATGTATTTACACCGACTGTTATTTCCATCAATAAATAGGCTAAAAATCCTTATTTTGCAATGGGATTTCTTCTTCTCTCGGCTTTAAAAAAATGTATCAGACAAAAGCTGGCTATTACCGGCTAACGAAAATGCTGGTGTGTGTGTACGTCTTTGTGTGTGTGTGGGCATGTGTGCCCTGACTAACACAATGATTTCTAAATGCCATAAAGGAGACAGCCCTACATGTGTGTATTTGTGTCTTCATGTCCAACGAGAGGACCGTCATTAGGGTAGGGTTAGTTGTGCCACTGCTGCACAGAGACACAGAGCTACAGGCCATAGATAGAGTTTCAGGCTAACCTTGTTTGAGATGCACTAATTCTAATGGCGCCATGTTGACACCCAAAACTCAGAGACAATGACATTCCAGTTAGGATAGAAATGGCAGTGTGTTTAATTTAAGTGATAATGCCTGAGAAGCCAGTGTTGATATATTGGCATGGGTGTTGTTACTGTAGGCCCAGACGAAGTCGAGGGCCGGCAAACCGTGCCAATATATCCTCCAAACACCGGCATTATCACTTTTATATCTACATATTCAAATAATGATTAACATTTTCTTTCCGATTTTTTTTTTACAATTAATTTATTCATACTATTTCATCCTTCCATGAGATATAGTCCCGACACAAATCTAAGGTTGTTACTCAAGCCAGCTGGTCGGTTCGTTTGCCAGAGACGCGACCCAGTCGTTAAGTCTTTTTGTTCTGAATCTATGGAGGCGTTTGTTCAAAATGTTCCATTGCCATACTGGCTCGCAACGTTCTTATCCCTTGCTTGCTAGCTAGCAAACTACGGGTAACTTACAGTCACGTCAAACAGTGCAGCCAGAATAACAGCCATGTAGCTGCATTTGCGTTTGTTTAAGCGGTTTTCTACTGACATTTATTTGGATAAATCCATAACAATAAGCTAATGATACATGATTTCACCTGGCATAGAACATGTGCTCTCGTCAGGACACTTGTTCAGAGGAGCTAGCCAACAACACAGCTAACACAATCACTTCAAACTGTAATGAATCCTCAGGGAGAGCGTGGCAGGTGTTAATTTCGCCTTCGCAGAAGGCAGGAATCGTGGTCACCGGCAGGCAATGGTCATGCACAGGTAGGCAAACAGGCAGGTGAATCAAAACTAGGACTGAAGGCTATAACTGGTTCTCACAAACGAGCTAGGAAAAGGCTTAGTAGAGTCAAAATGAACAATACCTCACAAAGGCACAAACAGAATGAACTGAACTAAATAAGGAGCTGATGAGACCAGGTGAGTAACTTAACATGAATGAAAGACAGGGCTACGTTCAAGAACACAACGAAACAGAACACAAGGTTGACTAAGAAAATAAATACAGAACGTTACACAAACTGAAGCTGGAAAGATTGCAAACTAGCTGCATTGTGTTTTGTTTTACCTGTTTTTTATTGACATTTCTTTGTATATATCCATAAAAATGATGCCAGCTGATTCATGATTTCGACTGGCTGAGAAAAGCTGTCTGACAGCTGGAGATTGAATTTCAATATTGAAACAATTTTGTCAGAGAGACAGACAGCAAGGTTTATAAAAATCTCCACTGTTGAAAACCAAATGCTAGTCTAAAAGAAATGGTTAGATAATGTCTAGATGCTTTTTATGGTAGAGATCAAGTTCATAAACTGCCTGGCTGGACTGATGAAACAGTGGATTGCGTAGTGAGATGGAACAGAGCAAATAGGCATTTCAACATCATAGCTTTAGCCGGTAGTAACTTGTGGAATAGACACCAGCTGGAATGCGGTTTTAACCAATCAGCATCCAGGATTAGACTCACCCGTTGTATAATGTAATATAATGATTAATGTCAAGTTGGTTGGAGGACAGGTTGGCAGTTGGCACTCAGTGTTTGCCAAAATGTTGGTAGTTTGAGTTTGTTTCTTACCTCGTCAAACCTGTCGAATGAGGCTCCTTCCTGCATGAAGCCAGGCAGGTGCTTCTGCCAGTTAAACTCATAGGACTTAGTCATGGCTGCTTACACCTGTTGAGAGAGAGAGAGAGGGGGAGAAAGGGGAGAAGGAGGAAAGAGAGAGGGGGGAAGAGAGTGGGAGTGAAAGAAACATTGTGTTAAGGCAGGTTGGCCTCTTGCAGGTGTCTTAACCTGGGATGTTCCAAGAAATACAATATGTGCACCACCAAATAGCCTTTCTGTGTAGTGCTGGGAAAAACAGGACGTAGTCATAAGCAGTCCATCACACCGAGCAGACTGTTACCACTTAAGAATGCACACGTATTGTTTTACGTCAGAAAGAATGACGCCACCTGTCACGAGACGATGCATTTTATTATTAGCAATAACAGCTCACAGAAATAGCCAAGGATGACGTCAAACCTGAACGTGTCAGGCTGTCTGTGTGAGTGTGAGTGTGAGTGTGTGTGCGTGTGTGTGTGTGTGTGTGTGTGTGTGTGTGTGTGTGTGTGTGTGTGTGTGTGCGGTGAGATACTAAGACAAAAGAATAGACCTGCAATTGAACTTGGCATGTGAATTCATTTACTTGTCCCTGGGGGCCTCTCCCTCTCTGTCGGTGTACAGTGTGTGTGTGTGTGTGTGTGTGTGTGTGTGTGTGTGTGTGTGTGTGTGCAGTGTTGCCCTCTAACACATTGAACTCTTCCCATCTATGAATGAATAATTTGTAACATGTCTATAACTGCATCAGTAAGGAGGGTTATATCTGGATCAGACAGCAGACTAACTGTCAACTATGATTTTTCAGAAGGGCTGAGGTATGTAGGATATGTACAGTGCATTCGGAAAGTATCTAGACCTCTTGACTTTTTCCACATTTTGTTACGTTACAGCTTTATTCTAAAATTGATTAAAAAATAAATAATAATTGCAGAAAAAAACCCTGAAACATCACATTTACATAAGTATTCAGACCCTTTACTCAGTACTTTGTTGAAGCACCTTCGGCAGCGATTACAGCCTCGAGTCTTCTTTGTTATGATGCCAGAAGCTTGGCACACCTGTATTTGGGAAGTTTCTCACATTCCTCTCTGCAGATACTCTCAAGCTCTGTCAGGTTGGATGGGGAGCTTTGCTGCACAGCTATTTTCAGGTCTCTCCAGAGAAGTTCGATCGGGATCAAGTCCGGGCTCTGGCTTGGCTACCCAAGGACATTCAGAAACTTGTCCCGAAGCCACTCCTGCATTGTCTTGGCTGTGTGCTTAGGGTCGTTGTCCTGTTGGAAGGTGAACCTTCACCCCAGTCTGAGGTCCCCAGCTCTGGAGCAGGTTTTCATCGAGGATATCTCTGTACTTTGCTCCGTTCATCTTTGCCTCGATCCTGACTAGTCTCCCAGTCCCTGCCGCTGAAAAACATCCCCACAGCATGATGCCACCACCATGGTTCACCATAGAGATGGTGGCAGGTTTTCTCCAGATGTGACGCTTGGCATTCAGGCCAAAGAGTTACATTTTGGTTTCATCAGACCAGAGAATCTTGTTTCTCATGATCTGAGAGTCTTTAGATGCCTTTTGGCAAACTGCAAGCGGGCTGTCATGTGTCTTTTACTGAGGAGTGGCTTCCGTCTCGTCACTCTACCATAAAGGCCTGATTGGTGGAGTGCTGCAGAGATGGTTGTCCTTCTGGAAGGTTCTCCCATCTCCACAGAGGAACTCAAGAGCTCTGTCAGAGTGACCATCGGTTTCTTGGTCACCTCCCTGACCAAGGCGCTTCTCCCCGATTTTTCAGTTTGGCCAGCTCTAGGAAGAGTCTTGGTGGTCCCAAACTTCTTCCATTTAAGAATGATGGATGCCACTGTGTTCTTGGGGACCTTCAATGCTGCAGACATTGTTTGGTACCCTTCCCCTGATCTGTGCCTTGACACAATGCTGTCTCAGAGCTCTACGGACAATTCCCTCAACCTCGTTTTTGTTCTGACATGCCCTGTCAGCTGTGGGACCTTATATAGAGGGGTGTGACTTTCCAAATTATGTCCTATCAATTGAATTTACCACAGGTGGACGCCAATCAAGTTGTAGAAACATCTCAACGATGATCAATTGAAGCAGCCTGAGCTAAATTTCAAGTCTCATAGCAAAGGGTCTGAATACTTACTGAGGAAAATGTTTTATTTAACCAATTTTAGAATAAGGCTGTAATGTAACAAAATGTGGAAAAAGTCAAGGGGTCTGAATACTTTCCGAAGGCACCATAATGTGTCTCAATAAAAGTGTGTGCATGTTGAGTGTATTTCCATGAGAAGTGCTGTGTGCTTAGAAAAGGATACAGTTGATGTGAGTAATGACTGTGAGTAAGAGGGTGCGTGCAGACGCCACGGTCCAGATACAGATCACAGAATAATGGCAGAGTCATTATTTTCTCTCTAGTAGGGAGAGGGAAGGAAGCCGGATGTTGATGAGAAATAATGGGAGAGCGACACAGAACGAGGGAGATGAGAGAAGGGGGGAGAGACAGAGAGAGCCAGCTGAGCATGACAGAATTTGGGAGAGGCGAGTGGCTCTGTGTGTGTGTGTGTGTGTCCATTTGAGTGTGTGTGCATGCCTGCGTGTTCTGTGTTTGATGTTAGGTACACAGATCTGAGACCATAGCAACACACTGTGCATCAAAACACCCTCTACCTCTTCTGAAATACAGCAACACGAGTTTGATTCAATTGCCAAAATGTACACATGGGGTGTTTCTCCAAATTATTAATACCGTACTCCGAGCATGCAAATTTGTGACGTAAATTGAGTAAATAGTATGCTTATTGGTCATAGTATGGATATAGTTAGTATGCCAAAAGTTCCCGGATGTCGTACTACATTCGCCAAAATACGAATTATACAAGAAGTCGACACTATTTCCGTGCTTTTAGGGCCCATAATGCAATTCCTCATAAAATGGGCGTGGCTTCACATTGTTTTCAGATTTGAAGAAAATGGCAGAAAATATGCAGCCGAAGTCCAATGAGAGAGGATACAAATTCATTGCTTTAACTAATTACGACAAATTTTAAGAAAATGTTGAGCAATGTAATAAAGTAATGACTTTTCAAATAAGTTACCTTACACGTTATGACAATTTGTTAGCTACACTAGCCTTACAGCAGTATGTACCGGTATGTTAGCTAGCTACCTAACGTTAGTTGGCTACTAATATATCAAAATGACCAGTATATTAACTTTATGCTATCTAAATAACTACCCAACGTTTACTGGCCTGATTAATTATGTAATTCTTAGTTTAGCTAAGTGGTATAGTCGTACGTTCTCAATGGACATTCTGGTGCTTTCGTAAATTCGCTCTGGCTATCTACTCCAATTTCAGAGCACTCTCGTCTGAGTGTACGAGAGTGCAGAATAACTGATGGATTTACGAACGCTCAACACCCATAGAATATATGACCGGTGTCAGTAAACGTTGGCAAAAAAGCTTAATTAAATTGTTGCCAGCAGCACAGTTAGTCACCAATGCTCTGGATAACATGAAAATAGACCAACCAGCTCTGCTAGGGTGAGTAAAATGGTCAGAGTGAGCTGTTCTCTCATTTATGTCTGGAAATAGCTAGCAAGATAGCCAACATTAGCCAGTTAGCTGGGTGCTTGACTGCCGTTGTGCTGTCTGAATGCTCGGATCAATCCTACTCCTCGGCCAGAGCGTCCAGTTTGCGCTCTGAATGCTCCAAGAGAGAACCGCTCAGAATTTACAAACGGACAATCTGACAACGCTCTGAATTTACGAATGTCCAGAGCGCACTCTGAGCGTTCTCTGGTACTCCAGATTGTATTTAAAAACACACCCAAAGTTGTAAAATGTCTAGCTAGTAATTTATTATGTTAAAAAGCAAGCAAGAGGTTGCATAGCAACAGCATCAACTTCCGGTAGACAGGCGAAGCTCTAGTACACTCAACTGAAAGGAAAACGTTCGCTTACAGTATACAAAAATGATCTAATAGTATGTAGTATATACTCATTAAGTATGTAGTATACAGTATGTTAGTATGGGTATTCGAACACAGCTTCTGACTTCGAAATGAAATGTTGACTATTCACATTTCATGCTGCCTGACTACAATATTTTATCTTGATACGTTAATAAATACATGCAGTGTACATTTTTGCATTTTTACCTGCCTACAATACCCACTAGTGTGAGTAAATTGCAAGCCCATAGTAAGTCAATAGTGGCTAGCTACTACTGTTAGCTAGCCAGATAGCCACAAATAATTTGATCTAGGAACCTTTCAATTACTAGTCCAACACTCTAACCACTAGGCTACCTTGCAGCACTTATTATTAGAGTAAGTGTGTTAACACCGGTGTCCTGGCTAAAATCCCAATCTGGCCCTCATACCATCCTGGCCACCTAATCATCTCCAGATTCCAACTGTCTCATTCATCTCCCCTGTAACTGTTCCCCAGGTCATTGTTGTAAATGAGAATTTGTTCTCAGTCAACATACCTGGTAAAATGAAAGTAGTAGGTGGTGTGTTTCCCAGTATTTTCACAGCCCTATAAGAGGTATTTTGTATTTTATTAGGATCCCCATTAGCTGTGGCAAAAGCAGCAGCTACTCTTCCTGGGATCCACACAGAACATGAAACATGACATAATACAGAACAGAAATAGACAACAGCTCAAGGACAGAACTACAGAAAACATATTTTTTTTCAAAAGGCACACATAGCCTACATATCAATACATACACACTATCTAGGTCAAATAGGGGAGAGGCGTTATGCCGTGAGGTGATGCTTTATCTGTTTGCTGTTCACTTGAGCAATATGAGATGGAACTGAGTTCCATGCAATAATGGCTCTATATAATACTGTATGCTTTCTTGAATTTGTTCTGGATGTGGGGACTGTGAAAAGACCCCTGGTGGCATGTCTGGTGGGATAAGTGTGTGTGTCAGAGCTGTGTGTAAGTTGACTATGCAAACAATTTGGGATTTTCAACACATTAAGGTTTCTCATAAAAAGAAGAAGTGATGAAGTCAGTCTCTCCTCAACTATTATTATTATTTCATATTTTGTTGCCTTACAACCTGGAATTAAAATGGATTTTTTGGGGGGGGTTGTATCATTTGATTTCCACAACATGCCTACTACTTTGAAGATGCAAAATATTTTTTATTGTGAAACAAACAAAACAAAAAGACAAAAAAAAACAGAAAACTTGAGCATGCATAACTATCCACCCAGTGGTCCAATGGACAGATACTCCAATCTCTGCTGTGGAGCTTTGCAGCTCCATCAGGGTTATCTTTGGTCTCTTTGTTGCCTCTCTGATAAATGCCCTCCTTGCCTGGCTGTAAGTTTTGGTGGGCGGCCCTCTCTTGGCAGGTTTGTTGTGGTGCCACATTCTTTCCATTTGTTAATAATCTATTTAATGGTGCTCCGTGGGATGTTCAAAGTTTCATATCATTTTTTTATAACCCAACCCTGATCTGTACTTCTCCACAACTTTGTCCCTGACCTGTTTGGAGAGCTCCTTGGTCTTCATGGTGCCGCTTGCTTGGTGGTACCCCTTGCTTAGTGGTGTTGCAGACTCTGGGGCCTTTCAGAACAGGTGTATATATACTGAGATCATGTGACAGATCATATGACACTTAGTTAAATAAAGTCCACCTGTGTGCAATCTAATTTTTGAAGGTAATTGGTTGCAGCAGATCTTATTTAGGGGCTTCATAGCAAAGGGGTTGAATACATATGCATGCACCACTTTTCTGTTTTTTATTCACTTCATCAATTTGGACTATTTTGTGTATGTCCATTACATGAAATCCAAATAAAATCCATTTAAATTACAGGTTGTAATGCAACAAAATAGGAAAAACGCCAAGGGGGATGAATACTTTTGCAAGGCACTGTAGTTACATCAGCCCTCTGATTACAATGAATAGCAAGACTTGCCGCTCTGTTTTGGGCCAGATGCAGCTTAACTAGGTCTTCCTTGGAGCACTCGACCACACGACTGGACAATAATTAAGATTAGACAAAACTAGAACCTGCAGGACTTACTTTTTGGAGTGTGGTGTCAAAAAAGCAGAGCATCTCTTTACTACAGACAGACCTCTCCCCATCTTTACAACCATTGAATCTATATGTTTTGACTGACTGTTTACAATCTAAGGTAAAGGAAAGTAATTTAGTCTCCTCAACTTGTTCAACAGCCACACCAGTCATTACCAGATTCAGCTGAGGTCTAGAACCTAGGGAATGATTTGTACCAAACACAATGTAGTTTTAGAGTTTTAGAGATGTTCCGGACCAGTTTATTACTGGCCACCCATTCTAAAACAGACTGCAACTCTTTGTTAAGGGTTTCAGTGACTTAAGGGTTTCAGTGACTATGGCTGAATTATCAGCATACATGGACACATATGCTTTGTTTAATGCCAGTGGCAGGTCATTGGTAAAAATAGAAAAGAGTAGCTTCCATTAAAGGAAACCCTTTGAGTTCTATTAGATAGGTCTGAATCCACGATATGGCAGAGGTTGAAAAGCCATTACACATAAGTCCTCAACAACAGGTTATGGTCAATAATATCAAAGGCTGCACTGAAATCTAACACTACAGCTCCCATAATCTCCTTATTATCAATTTCTTTCAACCAACCATCAGTCATTTGTGTCAGTGCAGTACATGTGGAGTGCCCTTCTCTATAAGCATGCTGAACGTCTGTTGTTAATTTCTTTACAGAGCAATAGCATTGTATTTGGTCCCAACAGTTTACTAAGAGCTGCAGCAAGCTTATCGGTCTGCTGTTAGAACCAGTAAAGGCCGCTTTACCACTCTTGGGTAGCGGAATGACTTTGGCTTCCCTCCAGGCCTGAGGACAAAGACCTCCCTCTAGGCTCAGATTAAAGATATGACAGATAGGAGCATTTATTGAGTCAGCTACCATCCTCAGTAGCTTTCCATCTAAGTTGTCAATGCCAGGAGGTTTGTCATTATTGATCGATAACAATACTTTTCCCACCTCTCCTACACTAACTTTACAAAAGTCAAACTTGCAATGCTTTTCTTTCATTCTTAGTTTTTTTATGCATGAGTACAATGGATGGCTCACTGTTCATTATTGACATTTTCTGCCTAAATTTGCCCACTTTGCCAATGAAATAATAATTAAAATAATTGGCAACATCAAATGGTTTTGTGATGAATGAGGCATCTGATTCGATAAAGATGGGAGTTGAATTTGTCTTTCTGCCCATAATTTCATTTAAAGTACTCCAAAGTTTTTTTCATGTAATTTCGTCTTCTTCTTTGTTGAGTTTAGTCACATCATTTCTCAATTTGCAGTAAGTCAGCCAGTCAGATGTGCAGCCAGACATATTAGCCACTCCTTTTGCCCATCTCTTTCAACCATAGAGTTTTTTTCCCCTCATCAATCCATGGAGCCTAAACAGTTCTAACAGTCAGCTTCTTAACAGGTGCATGTTTATGAATAATTGGAAGAAGCAATTTCATAAATTCATCAAGTGCAGCATCTGGATGCTCCTTATTAATCACATCAGACCAACAAATATTTTTAACATCATCCACATAAGAGTCACAGCAAAATATTTTGTATGATCTCTTATATACTATTTTAGGCCCAGCATTTGGTACTTTGGCTTTCCTGGATATAGCCACTATATCCAATGGGTACGGATACAGCTTCAGAACAAAGTTCTACAGTATTAAAACAATTGTTCCTGTAGTGTTTGTAAACACCCTGGTAGGTTGATTAATAACCTGAACCAGATTACAGGAACTGGTTACAGTAAGAAGCTTCCTCTTGAGCAAACAGTTTGATGAAAACCAGTCAATATTCAGGTCCCCAAGAAAGTAGCCCTCTGTGTTTACATCACATACACTATCAAGCATTTCACATATTATTTAGATACTGACTGTTAGCACTTGGTGGCCTATAGCAACACCCCAAAAGAAAAGGCTTTAGATGTGCCAAGTGAACCTGCAACCACAACACTTCAATAACACTTGACATGAGATCTTCTCTAAGCATTACAGTGATATGGCTCTGAATATATACAGCAACACCTTCCTCATAAGCATTTATGTCTCTTCTACAGATGTTATATCCTAGTACTGCTAATGCTGTATCATCAAATGAATTATCTAAGTGAGTCTCAGAAATGGCTAATATATGATGGTTATCTGATGTTAGCAAGTTATTGATTTCATGAACCTTATTTCTAAGGCTACATATATTAATATGGGCTACTTTTAACCCTTTCCTGGGTAGCTTCTCAGAGATAGACATAATATTGAAAAGAGCAAACAAAGCCAGAGAAAAAAATATACATTCAGCAGTCCATTAATCAATTGGTGTGTGTGTGTGTGTGTGTGTGTGTGTGTGTGTGTGTGTGTGTGTGTGTGTGTGTGTGTGTGTGTGTGTGTGTGTGCTTCCGGTTTGAAGCAACAATCCCATAGGCTTGGCTCTCTCATCCCTTCCAGGCTTCTGGGAGGGAGGGTGGACAATGAGTCTGACATAGCGGATATAAGCAATGTCCCCAAGCGCTCTGGAAGCTTCCATGGCTGGGATAGCTTCAGGATAGTCCTCGTTGAGGAAGATATCATTTCCTCTCAAGTTCGTGGCTCTTTCCGGAACAGCGACCTTGTCCTTGAACCTCAGGAACTTTACCACTATCGGCTTGGGCCTTTCACTTGGGTTTTCCAGTCCTGTGGTCGCGCTCCACCTCAATCTTCCTGTGGTCCATCTTCAATTTCTCAGAGATCATTTCCCTCACTTTGTCCTCAGGCTCCGTCCAGGTCTCATGTGGAGATTCTGCAATTCCGCCCACAACCATGTTATTCTGCCTTGATTGTCCCTCGAGAATTCTGATTTATCCGTCATTGTTATCATGGATTCACACACAGAACTGATGTCTTCTCTCAATGACTAACAGATTGCTGTCATAAGGCATGCTCCTGTTTCAACTCCTCGAGCTGACCATGAAAGAACTGCAAACTGTTCTTCAGGTCCTGGACCTCTCTGGTCAGGTCGTCCATTATTTTATTAGATGAATCCACCAGTATTTGGACAAAACACGTGAAGCTATTATCTTGTTGTTGTAACAACTAGTTGTGGAACAATCTTTGTTTAAAAGAACCTTCACCTATGATAGTGAGACACCACTGTCCTCAACGGTACTCCCGCCGTCTTTGGTCTTTGTCATGGTAGCTAGCAACGTAGGTTACGCTGTTCCTCCTCGCAGTTTCAGACAGGGCAGGTCACAGGGAAGATTTAAAACAACAAACAGGGGACTCCAGAGTGGCGCAGCGGTCTAAGGCACTGCATCGCAGTACCAGAAGTGCCCCTACAGACCCAGGTTCGATCCCGGGCTGTATTACAACCGGCTGTGATCGGGAGTCCCATATGGTGGTGCACAATTGGCCCAGCATCGTCCGGGTTAGGGGAGGGTTTGGCCAGGGGGGCTTTACTTGGCTCATCATGCTCTAGCGACTCCTTGTGGCGGACCGGGCGCCTGCGGGCTGAACTCAGTCATCAGGTGAACAGTGTTTCCTCCGACGTATTTGTGCGGCTGGCTTCCGGGTTAAGTGGGCCGGTGTTAAGAAGCAGGGTTTGGCAGGTCATGTTTTGGAGGACGCATGACTCGACAATCGCCTCCCGAGCCCATTGGGGAGTTGCAGCGATGAGACAAGATCGAAGTTGGGGAGAAAAAGGGGGTAAAAAATACAAAAATAAAATACAAATGAAACAACAAAAAGCAGGGATCCAGACAGTCACAAACCCGGGACACACAATGGCTAACCACATTGTGGGCTGCGTTCAAGCCCTCAAGAAACCCTGCTAGATTGATAGGCGGCTAACTAGCAGCTAGGCTAGCTGCTAGCGCCAAATAGCTCCTCAGATCCGGCCCTGGTCGGCAGGATCACTGGACAGAGAGAGTAGCAGTCCTAGCGACTGATGCCAACTGCGTTGCGGGATCCAAACTAAAAAGTTAGCTAGCTAATAAAAAAACTTTCCAATACACACCGAGCTCTCCTTCGTTCAGCGTTCAACAGTTGGTCCTGATCACAGTGTTAGTGTAGTAGGAGGCCAGGCCCATCAAACACATCCCTCTACCATCTGTGATGTCCAACCAGGGGACCGCATTGGCTGATGTATTCTTCCAGTTGAGATCTGTTGAGAGGCAGTGCTGTCAAGACTGAATATTCATCAAGGAATATAGCCAAATATCTATCGGAAAAAAGCAAAAAATACAAAATATGAAAATACTGCGAAATATTTCAAAACAATCCTAAATATCCAATATTGTGGCTGGGCTTTCGGTATTACTTCTGTCAACGGCAGTCTATTCTATTACTACATCCTTCACTCCATATAACAACAATCTCCACCATCCATACACATGTTCTTCTCCTGAACACGTGAGCTGCAGAACTGGCAGTGCCAACCCCTGGTGACCCCTGCTTGGTGAACTCTTGACAGTGAGATAATTATGTTAGATAACTCTGTGTCCCCCAGGCTGGGGAATCCCCTGTCGCTAGGCATAGTCTAATATGGCTGCTAGGGTAACACCCATCGGAACACTCCCTCACCTCATAAACCCAAATGAAGTGCCTGGTGAGGAGCCAATGGGGCGCTGCAGCACTGGGGTGGCAGGGGGACATGGAAACAAGGTCCTGTCCTGACTAGGAGGGAATAACCAAACCAACACACGAGGCTACCTGAAACCGCAGGAATCCTAGAGTTCAGAGAGGCCGGCCCAGGGATGGCACAGGGATGGCCCAGGTATGGCACAGGTATGGCACAGGGATGGTACGAGGACGGTAGCAGGGACACCTCACACCAGCCTGACCTAACTAGTGAGGAGCGCTCCAACACAGAGGTGGCACGGGTACAGCTGCCACACAGAGGTGGCACGGATAAAGCTCCTACACAGAGGTGGCACGGATAAAGCTCCTACACAGAGGTGGCACGGGTACAGCTCCTACACAGAGGTGGCACGGCTAAAGCTCCTACACAGAGGTGGCACGGATAAAGCTCCTACACAGAGCTGGCACGGATAAAGCTCCTACACAGAGGTGGAACGGATAAAGCTCCTACACAGAGGTGGCACGGATAAAGCTCCTACACAGAGCTGGCACGGATACAGCTGCCACACAGAGGTAGCACGGATACAGCTGCCACACAGAGGTGGCACGGGTACAGCTGCCACACAGAGGTGGCACGGATAAAGCTCCTACACAGAGGTGGCACGGATACAGCTGCCACACAGAGGTGGCACGGGTACAGCTGCCACACAGAGGTGGCACGGGTACACCTGCCACACAGAGGTGGAACGGATAAAGCTCCTACACAGAGGTGGCACGGGTACAGCTGCCACACAGAGGTGGCACGGGTACAGCTGCCACACAGAGGTGGCACGGGTACAGCTGCCACACAGAGGTGGCACGGATAAAGCTCCTACATAGAGGTGGCACGGGGGAATTAGGAAGGGGACACCTCATACCTGACAGAGGAAGAATAACATAAGTAACACCTTCAAAGTGTGAAGGTTTGAGTTGCTCTTCAATCCGATGCTCTGAGTCTGACCAAGGTCATCACTGACTGAAACCTTAGCCAATCTAACCATTGACATTACATCTGAGGTCTGTGTCGTCTCCTCTTCACTCTGATATTTTCCTCTGCACCTGAACTTAGCCTAATGGTCAGTTGCAGCAAGTCATAAAGTGAGGACACAAGGTACCAGAAAAAGATGACAGGGTATTTTATAATCATAAAGCATTTGGTGGCATCTTAGGAAACGGCCAAACGAATCAAGGTAGTGGTGACCCCCTGGAATAGAAGACGGGAATAGAAGAGACAAGGCCGATGAACAGAAGGAACAGAAAGAACACAAAGGAATGAGATTGAAAGTAAAAGATCTTGTCTACCATGTAGGATAAAAGCCTCGAGTTTAGCTCTGACCAGCTCCTGACAGTTCCAATCCATCACTAGAGGTCTAATTACAACGAGACCTGGGTTCAAATACTATTTCATATCATTTCAGGACCAATATGACAGTCACACAAGTATTTGAAAGATTTTGAATAGTATTTGAACCCAGGTCTGATTCTATCATTCCTGTCCTCGACACAGTGAGAACTGTGACCCCTCCTAACCCTGATCCTTAACCCTGTAATAGACCCCTGACCCTAGTGTCTTTATGCACAGTAGATCTATTCTATTTGAAGTGCTTTTGCTTTGTGTTGACGTCTGCTAGTCCCAGTTACTATGGTACACTGTTCAGGCCTCATCATCCTAAGGCTGCGTTTACACAGGCAGCCCAATTCTGATCCTTTCCCACTAACATTTCTGGCATAATGCCAATTAATCTGATCCATTAAATCAATCTAATAAAAACCAATATACAAAACAATAAGTAATGGGTCTCGGGTCTCAGGGATATGTCATTTTAACTGACTTGTCCAGAATGGCCCCTACAGATCAGAACGGGACTGCTGTAGTAGAGAGAGAGAGAGACATTTTATCATTTATGCTGCTGCTCTTGCTTTTCACGACAGTGGAGTGTGGCGAGTGTAGCTTGTTGTTGGCCAATCATGAGTCATCAAAGCAGCAATAGGCTACAGTCATAGAGCCTCGTGTCGTGTGTGGAAAAAGTTAGGAGATATCTAATCAACTATAGCGCTAGTCAGCTTGGTTGGTTGCTATCTCTCGTCTCTCCTTCCTCCCTGTGTCACTCTCTCACAGTACGGCCCCTCCCTGCCTACTAGAGCGGCACCTTTCGCCTTCCTCTCACGCTTTATCAGCTCCAGTTCATAAAGTAGCTTATAAAATGACTTTTCTGCTGCTTCCCTCACTCGGATCGGGTCTGGATCTGACCAGGTCTATACGGAATGGGTCTAGTTGTCCTCGGGTCCGTTCTCTATATTTAAAACAGTGTATGTATGTATATCGGGTCTGGGTGGGAAAGCCCCAGGTCCATTTCGGAACGGCTCCAACTTTTTGAACCCGTGAAGACCTCTAGTGCACACACACAATGCACAATGTTCTTCACAGAGGTGATTTAGAATCTCTCCCCAGGCTACACACACACACCTCCCTGATCTGGTTGGCTCCTGGGTCGTGCTCCCTCCTGTCTCCCCCGCTGTTCCCTCACTGTTCCCCTGAGATCTGGCCTGAGAGATGTGTTCTAATCTAGCATCACTGATGTCATACTCTGACACGTGTACAGTATGGCGTAGCCTATACAATGGTGTATTATACCAGGGCCATGTATACAGGGCTTAGGAATGTGAATGGCGTGTGTGTATCCTGGTTAGCGGTGCCCATGCCGGAGATTGTACACTATAAAGGCTGTTTAACTAAACCAACAGAGAAAGACACATAAGGTGTGTTCTGTTTACACGCAAACGCACACACACACGCAATCTCAACTCATGCTAGGGTTCTATTGGGGCAGAAGAACCTTGCTACTACAGAAGAACATACTGCCTATAATATGTCAAGCTTCAACAAACTGTCAATGTTTAGCACAAAGCTAAAGCATAATGCATCTGACTCTTTATAATTAAATAGTTCCTATCAAATAAATCAATCATCTTTCTATTTTAAAAGCATTATGAATGTGACATAGAGAAGTCATTAAAAATGAGGATATGGATGGTGTGGACTTTTAAATGGAGTGGAGTCATAGATGGAGTGGACTGATAGATGGAGTGGCCTTATAAATGGAGTGGAGTCATAGAGGGAGTGGACTGATAGATGGAGTGGACTATTAGATGGAGTGGACTAATAGATGGAGTGGACTAATAGATGGAGTGGACTAATAGATGGAGTGGACTATTAGATGGAGTGGCCTAATAGATGGAGTGGACTGATAGAGGGAGTGGACTGATAGATGGAGTGGCCTTATAAATGGAGTGGAGTCATAGATGGAGTGGACTAATAGATGGAGTGGACTAATAGGTGGAGTGGACTAATAGATGGAGTGGACTAATAGATGGAGTGGACTAATAGATGGAGTGGACTATTAGATGGAGTGGACTAATAGATGGAGTATTAGATCGAGTGGACCAAAAGATGGATTAATAGATGGAGTGGACTAATAGATGGAGTGGACTAATAGATGGACTAATAGATGGAGTGGACTAATAGATGGACTAATAGATGGAGTGGACTAATAGATGGACTAATAGATGGAGTGGACTAATAGATGGACTAATAGATGGAGTGGACTATTAGATGGAGTATTAGATCGAGTGGACCAAAAGATGGATTAATAGATGGAGTGGACTAATAGATGGACTAATAGATGGAGTGGACTAATAGATGGACTAATAGATGGAGTGGACTAATAGATGGAGTGGACTAATAGATGGACTACTAGATGGAGTGGACTGATAGATGGATTAATAGATGGAGTGGACTAATAGATGGACTACTAGATGGAGTGGACTATTAGATGGAGTATTAGATCGAGTGGACCAAAAGATGGATTAATAGATGGAGTGGACTAATAGATGGACTACTAGATGGAGTGGACTGATAGATGGACTATTAGATGGAGTGGACTAATAGATGGACTATTAGATGGAGTGGACTGATAGATGGACTATTAGATGGAGTGGACTAATAGTTGGAGTGGACTGATAGATATAGTGGACTGATAGATGGACTATTAGATGGATTGGACTAATAGATGGAGTGGACTGATAGATGGAGTGGACTAATAGATGGAGTGGACTGATAGATGGACTATTAGATGGAGTGGACTAATAGATGGAGTGGACTAATAGATGGAGTGGACTAATAGATGGAGTGGACTAATAGATGGACTAATAGATGGAGTGGACTAATAGATGGACTAATAGATGGAGTGGACTAATAGATGGAGTGGACTAATAGATGGACTAATAGATGGAGTGGACTGATAGATGGAGTGGACTAATAGATGGAGTGGACAAGGGTTGCAAAGGGTCGGAAACTTTCCATGGAAGTTAAACCCTGGAATTTGGGGAATGTAGCTTAAATTCATCAAAAAAGTGAACCTTTTTTATGGGATACACATAAGACAATTCTAGGTCTTGTGGCATATTTTGGTTAAACTATCCCCAATTCAATGGAATTGCAACCCTCTGCATGCACAGTGCATTCTTCCATCACATGTACAGCTGATTCTCAAGATCTTGCACACTAATGAGATGCTATTGAGCCCACACTACTACACTGTCTGAGCCAAGGACAACATGCTTTCTGGTAAGTTTTGATTACAATACCAGGTCGGGTGAATATATTTTATATGACGTACATGATGTTTTGTTAACTAGTAAATAGTAGCCCACAACAAAGTGTGTTTAAATCATTTCTAACTTGTTAACAATTTCTGCTAGTTAGTTTTTGCTACCATGTGGGTTTTTAGCTTGCTTGAGCCTGCTAACGAAGGAGTGTTAATTCACCTGTTTCATTACATGTTTCATTTTAAAACATTTATCATCTTACAAAAGGAGTTGTTTAATCTAACTGCTTAACTATGTATCTGTACATGGAATTGCACTTTTTTTTTTACTAATTTGTTTCTAATTTAGAATGCAACAAAGATGCAGAATCATCTGGCCAAGTGCATAAAGTTCCTTCACCGCTCACAACAAGCAACCTCTGACAAAAGTCCCTCTACTTCTATTCGAGGTGAAAATGGTGAATCAGACACCTTATTGATAGCAACAGCTCATGGTCCTCCTGGAATCAGAATTGTTTTTGACTCAATGGAGGAACATTGTCAGAGAAATGCTGATGAATGTCTTGCTCGAGCTGTGTATGCAACTGGTTCACCTCTGATGCTCACAGGCAATGTGTATTGGTAGAGATTTCTGAATGTTCTTCACCCAGCATACACCCCTCCAATCAGACATGCTTTATCAACTCATTTGTTGGATGCAGAGTTCAACAGAGTTCAAGTGAAGGTCAAGCAAATCATAGAGAAAGCAGACTGTATTGCAATCATCTCTGATGGGTGATCGAATGTTCGTGGGTAAGGAATAATTAACTACATCATCTCCACCCCTCAACCAGTATTCTACAAAAGCACAGAGACAATGGACAACAGACACACCGATCCCTACATTGCAGATGAGCTGAAGGCAGTCATCAATGACCTTGGACCACAGAAGGTATTTGCACTGGTGACAGACAATGCTGTGAACATGAAGGCTGCTTGGTCTAAAGTGGAGGAGTCCTACCCTCAAATCACACCCATTGGCTGTGCTGCTCATGCATTGAATCTGCTCCTCAAGGACATCATGGCACTGAAAACAATGGATACACTCTACAAGAGAGCCAAGGAAATGGTTAGGTATGTGAAGGGCCATCAAGTTATAGCAGCAATCTGTTTCACCAAGCAAAGTGAGAAGAATAAGAGCACCACATTGAAGCTGCCCAGCAACACCCGTTGGGGTGGTGTTGTCATCATGTTTGACAGTCTCCTGGAGGGGAAGGAGTCTCTCCAAGATATAGCCATATCACAGTCTGCCGATATGGACAGCCCCATCAAGAGGATCCTCCTGGATGATGTATTATGGGAGAGAGTGGTAAGCAGCCTGAAACTCCTGAAACCTATAGCAGTAGCCATTGCCCGGATTGAGGGAGACAATGCCATCCTGTCTGATGTTTAGAATCTGCTTGCAGATGTAAGAGAAGAAATCCATACTGCCCTGCCCATTTCACTGTTGCTCCAAGCAGAGGAAACTGCAGTTCTGAAATACATCAAAAAGCATGAAGACTTTTGCCTGAAGCCCATACACACCGCAGTGTACATGTTGGACCCCAAGTATGCTGGCAAGAGCATCCTGTCTGGTGCAGAGATCAACAAGGCCTATGGTGTCATCACTACCGTGTCTCGCCACCTTGGCCTGGATGAGGGAAAGGTTCTTAGCAGTCTGGTGAAGTACACTTCCAAGCAAGGGCTTTGGGATGGAAATGCAATATGGCAGTCGTGCCAACATATCTGATCAACCACCTGGTGGAAGGGACTTTGTGATCTGACGCTCGTTCCCCTGTTGCCTCCATCATCCTCCAAATCCCACCAACATCAGCCACCTCAGAGCGCGACTGGTCCTAGTTTGGGAACACACACCAAAGCACGCAACAGGCTGACCAATACAAGGGTTGAAAAATTGGTGGCCATCCGGGCAAATTTGAGGCTTTAGAGCCTGACAATGAGCCATCCTCAACAAGGTTGGAAAGTGACAGTGAAGATGAGGCCTCAGAGTCTGATGTTCAAGAGGAGGACATTGAGGAGGTCCAGGGAGAAGACATGGAAGCCTGAGAGGAAGACAACCAAAGCTTTAGTTTCTAGACTATCATTTTACAGTTGAAAACGTTTTTGGGAGATGAGATGGATAATTGGGGATCATTTAATATTCCATTTCTTTAGTTGTTCAGTTAAATTATCCCATGTGAAGAGTCAACTCATTTAATTAAAGTTAAAATCGTAACTAAATAGTTTTTTTCTTTTTTCTTTTGGAAGGATTTAATCATTTGCAATTATGTCAACTTATGATAAGGTAAAGTGTTTATGTTTCTGTCTCCATATGATATGGTAAATATATCCAATGCAAAAAACATCTACATTTAAATGGTATTAATATTAATTAGCATATATTTCCGTTAATTCCCATATATTCCCGTTCATTATCACGAAAAGTGTCCACCCCAAAATGTGCAACCCTAGAGCGGATTATTAGATGGCGTGGACTGATAGATGGAGTGGACTGTTAGGTGGAGCGGACTAATAGGTGGAGCAGACTAATAGGTGGAGTGGACTAATAGGTGGAGTGGAGTGGACTAAGAGGTGGAGTGGAGTAGACTGTTAGATGGAGCAGACTGTTAGATGGAGTAGACTAATAGGTGGAGTGGGCTAATAGGTCTTCCCTGTGGCTCAGTTGGTAGAGCATGGTGTTTGCAACGCCAGCATGGTGTGTGTAACGCCAGGGTTGTGGGTTCGATTCCCACGGGGGGCCAGTACAAAAAATGCATTCACTACTGTAAGTCGCTCTGGATAAGAGCGTCTGCTAAATGACTAAAATGTGGATTAATAGGTGGAGTGGAGTGGACTAATAGATGGAGTGGACTAATAGATGGAGTGGACTAATTGATGGAGTGGACTAATAGGTGGAGTGGACTATTAGGTGGAGTGGACTAATAGATGGACTATTAGGTGGAGTGGACTAATAGATGGCGTGGACTAATAGGTGGAGTGGACTAATAGGTGGAGTGGACTATTAGGTGGAGTGGACTATTAGGTGGAGTGGACTAATAGATGGACTATTAGATGGAGTGGACTAATAGATGGACTATTAGATGGACTATTAGATGGAGTGGACTAATAGATGGACTATTAGATGGAGTGGACTAATAGGTGGAGTGGACTAATAGATGGACTATTAGATGGAGTGGACTAATAGATGGACTATTAGATGGACTATTAGATGGAGTGGACTAATAGATGGAGTGGACTAATAGATGGAGTGGACTAATAGGTAGAGTGGACTAATAGATGGAGTGGACTAATTGATGGAGTGGACTAATAGGTGGAGTGGACTAATAGGTGGAGTGGACTAATAGGTGGAGTGGACTAATTGATAGAGTGGACTAATTGATAGAGTGGACTAATAGGTGGAGTGGACTAATAGATGCACTATTAGGTGGAGTGGACTAATAGATAGAGTGGACTAATAGGTGGATAGACTAATAGATGGAGTGGACTAATAGATGGACTATTAGGTGGAGTGGACTAATAGATGGACTATTAGATGGAGTGGACTAATAGATGGACTAATAGGTGGAGTGGACTAATAGATAGAGAGGACTAATAGGTGGAGTGGACTAATAGGTGGAGTGGACTAATAGGTGGAGTGGACTAATAGATAGAGTGGACTAATAGGTGGAGTAGACTAATAGGTGGAATGGACTAATAGGTGGAGTGGACTAATAGATAGAGTGGACTAATAGGTGGAGTGGACTAATTGATGGAGTGGACTAATAGGTGGAGTGGACTAATAGGTGGAGTGGACAATACATAGAGTGGACTAATAGGTGGAGTGGACTAATAGGTGGAGTAGACTAATTGATGGAGTGGACTAATAGGTGGAGTGGACTAATTGATGGACTAATAGGTGGAGTGGACTAATAGATAGAGTGGACTAATAGATATAGTGGACTAATTGATGGAGTGGACTAATAGGTGGAGTGGACTAATAGATAGAGTGGACTAATTGATGGAGTGGACTAATTGATGGAGTGGACTAATAGGTGGAGTGGACTAATTGATGGAGTGGACTAATTGATGGACTATTAGATGGAGTGGACTAATAGGTGGAGTGGACTAATTGATGGACTCATAGGTGGAGTGGACTGATAGGTGGAGTGGACTGATTGATGGAGTGGACTAATAGGTGGAGTGGAGAAGGGCTACATCAGACAGAATCACTTTATGGCTAGGGTTAATGTTTGCCAACTGTATCATAACAATCCCCCTGGGAATCAGGAAAGATGTTACCATAAAAAGTCAGTGTTTACTTAGGCCGTAAGTGGCCATTAATTCAGCAGGAAACAACAGGAGAGAGGCTTGCAGTGTGATACACTAGTTTTATGGCTCCCATAACAACTGATTGTCTGTGCAATCAACAGAAATAACCACAAAATCAATGTCTCGGTACCAACGTGTGTGTGTGGCATCCGGTTCTGTATGTCGTTTAGCCACTTAACAAGAGAGGCTGAGTCCAATTAAGAAAAGTAAACACACACTTTATCTATAGGATGAAGATCTGGTGTGTGTGTGTGTGTGTGTGTGTGTGTGTATGTAGATGGAGTAGTTTGTGTTTAACTAGTGTGTTTAACTCGTGCCCCTTAACATTATTGAGACCAATCCAACCTGTTCTGCTACTGTAAAACACATAGGCACAGATTTAGGATCAAATCCTAACCTTCACTCCACAAATGTAACGGGGGTCGTATAAAGGGGACCAAGGCGCGGCGTGTAGAGTGCTCATATTTTATTAACGATAACACTTAAACAGAAAATAACAAAAACGTCATCCAACCTTCAGGTAAATAACATACAAAACGGAAAACAACTACCAATGAAAAACTATGGAAAAAAGGCTGCCTAAGTATGGCTTCCAATCAGAGACAACGATAGACAGCTGCCTCTGATTGGAAACCATACCTGGCCAAAACATAGAAAACAAAAACATAGAATGCCCACCCATCTATCACACCCTGACCTAACTAAACAGAGAAACACAGCTCTCCTAGGTCAGAGTGTGACAACAAACTCTCACAGTCTACATTTAGAATCAAAAGTTTGTCCATAAATATCACATTTAGAGGGTTACGTTTAGGCATTCATTCTGAATGGTTAAGGTAAGGGTTACGGTTTGGGATAGGGTTATGAATGGTTAAGGTAAGGGTTAAGGTTTGGGGTAGGGTTATGAATGGTTAAGGTAAGGGTTAAGGTTTGGGATAGGGTTATGAATGGTTAAGGTAAGGGTTAAGGTTTGGGGTAGGGTTATGAATGGTTAAGGTAAGGGTTAAGGTTTGGGGTAGGGTTATGAATGGTTAAGGTAAGGGTTAAGGTTTGGGATAGGGTTATGAATGGTTAAGGTAAGGGTTACGGTTTGGGATAGGGTTATGAATGGTTAAGGTAAGGGTTAAGGTTTGGGATAGGGTTATGAATGGTTAAGGTAAGGGTTAAGGTTTGGGATAGGGTTATGAATGGTTAAGGTAAGGGTTACGGTTTGGGATAGGGTTATGAATGGTTAAGGTAAGGGTTACGGTTTGGGATAGGGTTATGAATGGTTAAGGTAAGGGATAAGGTTTGGGATAGGGTTATGAATGGTTAAGGTAAGGGTTAAGGTTTGGGATAGGGTTATGAATGGTTAAGGTAAGGGTTACGGTTTGGGATAGGGTTATGAATGGTTAAGGTAAGGGTTACGGTTTGGGATAGGGTTATGAATGGTTAAGGTAAGGGTTACGGTTTGGGATAGGGTTATGAATGGTTAAGGTAAGGGTTAAGGTTTGGGATAGGGTTATGAATGGTTAAGGTAAGGGTTAAGGTTTGGGATAGGGTTATGAATGGTTAAGGTAAGGGTTACGGTTTGGAATAGGGTTATGAATGGTTAAGGTAAGGGTTAAGGTTTGGGATAGGGTTAAAACTACAAAAATAAATTGCCTAGCACTGGGATTGAACATGTGACCCACGTGGCCCATCCACCATCCCTGTCAACAAGGCCCTGGCAAACCGAATTTGAACTTAGGTCAATGTCTGGGTGATCTAAGGTCCATGTGGCATATAGAGAGAAACAGGTCAGATGAGCTATGGTAGGCCTGCATTTGATGCTTATGCAAGTCAAACAGAAGAGCAGGGAGGGGAGGGAGAGGAGGAGAAAGGAGGAGGAGAGGAGGGGGAGAAGAGGAGATGATAAGAGTGGGAGGAGGAAGAGGTGAGCTGTGAAGATTTAGCTCACATCAATTTCTCCACATTTCAGCTCCTCTCTGAGTGTCATCTGAGGTTTCTCTGATCCCTCAGGCTCTCCCTCTCTGGGCTCTCTTTGTATGTGTGTGTGTGTGTGTGTGTGTGTGTGTGTGTGTGTGTGTGTGTGTGTGTGTGTGTGTGGTGGAGGATCCCCTTCAGAGCTCTGGCTTACAGGGGACTGGAGAAAGGAGCTAGTGTAGAACAGGACTCTCAATAGGACTACGATACAGAGCTAATATGATCGGCTTTAAACAAGGCCCATTCTATCTAGAGAGGATACAGAGGCTACAGTAGGAAAGATATTACATTTAGAAACGACAGGGGCAAGATATGTATCACTTCTTCAGTCTTAAGCCTGTCGCATGTTTCCCAGTCAAAACAGTTTGCGCATATATTATGACAACATTTTGTTAAGTTTTTGTTTGATTTTGTGTTCGGCAGGGTTTTTTCTGGCTGTTCGCGCATGCTATTTATTTTCTTGAGGCATGTGGAAGTTCGGTAGCCGAAGTCTACTCCCCTTCGTCGGTGATTGGTCAACAGTACTGCTCCTAGTAGGAGTGGGAACTATGGACAGGATTCTTCAATGAAGTGTTTGTTGTCATTCAACCAGAGACTAGTTTTCATGCACATTTTTTCACTTGAGAAATACTGCAACAAACATCTTAGTTAGATGTCAAAATTAATGATTTATTGATTTATCTTAGATTAATTCTGACTATTTTGAGGAAGTGTATACTGACTATGTTGATGCTGAGGCATCTCAAGACGGACAAACAGTAATATTGTTGTTTTTCAAGCCAAGTTCTTAAGGCAGTATGCGATGCAGACGTTTGCTTCTCATAGACGAGTTCTGCTAGAAGCAAACCCAACCTAGTATGTGGGCGCCTTTAGCATTTCAACCTTTTCCTTATATAGTATAGCTAAGTATCACGCAGTTTGATTCAATCATTTTGTGATGGAAACTTAGTCGACCACGCTGACCATTGTGACCATACTGCTTCTGACTCAGACACACAGGTTACCTGACAGTAGACTCAGGAGACAAAGGAAGCAGATGAACTCATAAAGACTGCGGACATTACCTTCACATCTCCCTGCCTCCTCCCTCTCTCTCTGAGTTCTATATATAGCAGTTCATTTTCAGCCTAGCAAACTGGAGTTAAACAAAGGTCCAATGCAGCCATTTTCTCTCAATATTAAACCATTTCTGGGTAACAATTAAGCAGCGGTGGAAAAAGTACCAAATTGTCATACTTGAGTAAAAGTATAGATACCTTAATAGAAAGTTACTTAAGTAAAAGGGAAAATCACCCAGTAAAATACTACTTGAGTAAAAGTCTAAAAGTATTTGGTTTTAAATATACTTAAGTATCAAAAGTATAAGTAAAAGTATTAATCATTTCAAATTCCTTATATTAATCAAAGGAGACGGCACCCTTTTCTTGCTTTAAAAATGACAGCCAGGGGCACACTCCAAAACTCAGACATTATTTGAAAAAGATTAGCATTTGTGTTCAGTGAGTCCGCCAGACCATAAGCAGTAGGGTTGACCACGTGTTCTCTTCATAAGTGTGTCGATTTCACAAATTCCCTGTCCTGCTAAGTATTCAAAATGTAACGAGTACTTTGGGTTGTCAGGGAAAATGTATGGAGTAAAAAGTACAATATTTTCTTTAGGAATTTAGTGAAGTAAAAGTAAAAGCTGTCAAAAATATAAATAGTAAAGTAAAGTACAGATACCCCCAAAAAATGACTTAAGTAGTACTTTAAAGTATTTTTACTTAAGTACTTTACACCACTGCAATTAAGTACCTTAATGTGATTGTTTCCATTAAAAATGGTCAAAAATAAATAAGTAAATGCTTCTTAGCTAAGAGCAATTTCTCAAGCAATAATTTTCCTATGACTGTCTGGGAGTGTGTATCAAGAATGGTCCACCACCCAAGGGACATCCAGCCCGGGAGGAGGGTTCCCCCCGGGCTATCTGCATATCAGAAGTCTGCGGTGTGTGTGTGTGTGTGTGTGTGTGTGTGTGTGTGTGATGTTTAAAGAGCTAAAGCACAGGGAGTTCCCTGTGCATAATGTGTGCAATGATGAAAGAAGGGAGAGAGAGCGAGTGAGAGAGAGATGGAGAGATGTCAATCTATTGCATTAGCTCACTTAACCCTTTGTGGCCTCCTTCCCTGACGGAAACTCCACTTTTCAATAACTGATGCTGTGCCACAGCCTAACATGATTAACAGTGACAGAAAGTGCTACAACTCAGTCCAGCCTGACAGAAAATTGACCAGGTGAAGTTTCAAACCTGTCTGACAATAACAGCTAGTTTTCAGGTTACATATCCCTCCCATTAGGCTCGTCCAATTTGGTCCCTCACTCAGACAACTCCCAGACAGTCCTAAGAAAATTCTTGCTTAAGAAATTGTTCTTTGCTAAGAGCCATTTTTTTCATTTTTTTCCAGACAATTTTAATCGAAAACAAATCACAATAATTGTTATTTTGGGGTTGAATGCTGACATTGTACCTAATGATGTTGGAGGAGAGATGTCTCTGGGGAATGCCTGTAAACCCTTAGACTAGAGTAACAGTCCAGAGTGGGCGGCAGGTAGCCTGGTGGTTTAGACTAGAGTAACAGTCCAGAGTGGGCGGCAGGTAGCCTGGTGGTTTAGACTAGAGTAACAGTCCAGAGTGGGCGGCAGGTAGCCTGGTGGTTTAGACTATAGTAACAGTCCAGAGTGGGCGGCAGGTAGCCTGGTGGTTTAGACTAGAGTAACAGTCCAGAGTGGGCGGCAGGTAGCCTGGTGGTTTAGACTAGAGTAACAGTCCAGAGTGGGCGGCAGGTAGCCTGGTGGTTTAGACTAGAGTAACAGTCCAGAGTGGGCGGCAGGTAGCCTGGTGGTTTAGACTATAGTAACAGTCCAGAGTGGGCGGCAGGTAGCCTGGTGGTTTAGACTAGAGTAACAGTCCAGAGTGGGCGGCAGGTAGCCTGGTGGTTTAGACTAGAGTAACAGTCCAGAGTGGGCGGCAGGTAGCCTGGTGGTTTAGACTAGAGTAACAGTCCAGAGTGGGCGGCAGGTAGCCTGGTGGTTTAGACTAGAGTAACAGTCCAGAGTGGGCGGCAGGTAGCCTGGTGGTTTAGACTAGAGTAACAGTCCAGAGTGGGCGGCAGGTAGCCTGGTGGTTAAGAGCGTTGGGCCAGTAACCGAAAGGTCGCTGGAAAGGCACTTAACCCTAGTTGCTCTGGAGAAATGCGTCTGTTAAATTACTAAAATGTAAATGAGTAGAGGTGCAAACACAACTGCATGAGAGGATGTCTCCCTTTAGGAGCTTCACTCCCCAGTGGTCTTCATATTAGGGACAGTGGGAAGCATCATGGGATATGTAGTCTGAATTATGAAAATACGTAGTTGGCCTATTGTTAGAATGTTGTTACCAAGGTATAATGTAACTTTGTTTTGATGTAACTTTGTTTCCATGTAACTTTGTTTCCATGTAACTTTGTTTTGATGTAACTTTGTTTCCATGTAACTTTGTTTTGATGTAACTTTGCTTCCATGTAACTTTGTTTTGATGTAACTTTGTTTCCATGTAACTTTGTTTCCATGTAACTTTGTTTTGATGTAACTTTGTTTCCATGTAACTTTGTTTTGATGTAACTTTGCTTCCATGTAACTTTGTTTTGATGTAACTTTGTTTCCATGTAACTTTGTTTCCATGTAACTTTGTTTCCATGTAAATTTGTTTCCATGTAACTTTGTTTCCATGTAACTTTGTTTCCATGTAACTTTGTTTCCATGTAACTTTGTTTCCATGTAAATTTGTTTCCATGTAACTTTGTTTCCATGTAACTTTGTTTCCATGTAACTTTGTTTCCATGTAACTTTGTTAGGATGTAACTTTGTTTCCATGTAACTTTGTTTCCATGTAACTTTGTTTCCATGTAACTTCATGAAACTTTGTTTTGATGCAACTTTGTTTCCATGTTACCCTGTGTAAAATGTTGCATCATTCTGAGCTGTGTGTGTGTTTGTGCATGATAGTGTGTGTGTGTGTGTGTTTGTGCATGATAGTGTGTGTGTGTGTGTGTTTGTTTGTGCATGATAGTGTGTGTGTGTATGTGCATGATAGTGTGTGTGTGTTTGTGCATGATAGTGTGTGTGTGTGTGTGTTTGTGCATGATAGTGTGTGTGTTTGTGCATGATAGTGTGTGTGTGTGTCATGTAGTGTCATGTAGCGGAAACGTTCTGTCTTTCATTTAGACCAGATAAGGAGGGCTAGAGTTCAGCTCATGCCGGTACACACACACACACAAACACACACACACACACACACACACACACACACACACACACACACACACACACACACACACACACACATTCTCTTCTCTGGGTTCTACTCAACCAGGTCTGCCCAAACATGGTCAAAATCCCACAGAACAAGTGCACGCTCGCACAAAGACACACACACACGCACACACGAAGACACACACGCACATGCACGCACAAAGACGCACAAAGACACACACACACACACACACACACACACACACAAAATGGGCCATTGACCTCCCAGCCCCAGTAGAAACAGTGGAGCCTGGTTCCAGCCTGGATTCCAACTGAGAACTTCATTATCCCCTAGATATACTTACCCTGCTGCCCCATGGACAAGTCATTAGTGGACTACGTTATTGGACAGACTAATAATAGACAGACAGACAGATGTGCTACGGACTGCTGCAGGTCTGTCCCATTCCTTTTCTCTCCCTCTCCCTTCCCTCTCTCTCCCCCTTGCTTCCAGTTTCAGCATGACCCCCTCAGAGAGCGATAGAGAGTGGATGTGTAGGTGTGTCTGTTTGAAAGACAGCGAGAGAGAATTGAGAGAGAGAGAGAGAGAGGAGAGAGGGAGCTCTCTCGCTCCAGGGAAAGCTCCACAAAACCTCAGAATTCTCCCTGTCCAAATAAGTAGGTATAAAAGAGGACATTTTTGAGCCTTGCTGATCCTTACCAACCAGGAGAATACAGCATATTCCAGCTTCTGAACTAGAACATGGACATAAGGCGAGACAGACGAAGAGAGGGGGGGAGGGGTGAGGCAAGGGGAGAGGAGGAGATAGGGACAGGGGGCTGGGGTTAAATGCTTCCCCAGAATGAGGGCTGTCCACAGGGGGAGACTGACCCCGAGTGAAGCTTCTGGTTAGTGTCTGTGTTGTGTGGGTTTATTATGTAACTATTGTAGCCAGATCAAATGGTAGTTATACACCTAACTAACTAAAGTAGTTGTTATATAGATCAGATCCTAGATTTCTAGGCAGATAACCTAGTGGTATGTAATCAATGGTGATCCACTGGTGGCTAAATGTGAATGGAATTTAAACACCATTATTATCAGAGTCTTTTACTAATGTCAGCCAAACGCTACCGTACTGATCACCATTACCTACACTGTATTTGATAGGAACTACAGGAATGACAAACATGACCTACATGTTAATACAAATGTGAGCTCCACTTCAGCAAACACTGCCTGAATGAAAAACCTTTATTATTACATTTCTACGTATTGTTTTTACATTTTGTCTCACAGAAGAGCAAACAGTAGAGATAAAAAGAGACATATATAAAGGAAAGGGATAATAGAGCGGTAGACATGCGGAGAGAGAGATAAAGAGAGCGATAAAGAGAGAGATAAAGACAGCGATAAAGAGAGAGGACAATGAAATAGAGAGAGAACAGAGATAAAACCTTTCTTGACAAACAAGCCTCGTCTACAGACGTTGCTCCTCTCTGACGCCACTGGTCTCCATAGTAACCTGTTGGCCCGTAATAGCTCTCCCTGCAGCGGCCGCATCCACCCGAAGGGACTGATTGGCTGAGTCCGTCACACACACACACACACACACACACACACACACACACACACACACACACACACACACACACACACACACACACACACACACACACACACACACACACAACGAGCCGGTCTCCTGGTAGCAGTGTTCAGACCGACTGGGATCCCAGTGTATTTATAGAGACCCTGTCACACTAGGGAGTTTCTACCCACACACACACACACACACTCTGAATGTGACAAATGTAAAAAGAATATTTGAACGATAAGAAAAACTCATAAAATGACGAGTGAATTCCCAATGCAGATAGTCCTGTGTATGACCGCTACCAGACGGCCAGTCATCGCTGCTCACCTTCCTGCTTTCCCCCGCCTTCCTGCTGTCCCCCACCTTCCTGCTGTCCCCAAGCCCTCTCAGCAAGGATGATAGTTAATGCCGTTTTTAGGTTCTCTGATGTGTGCCTCTCCTCCATGTTCTAAGTGGTCAGTACATGTCCCACTTCTCATCAATGTGATGGCTCGTTGCAGTAATGTATGACAGCGTGTTGGTGTTCCTAGACGTCCAACAATCTATTGTTAACGCCACGTATGGGGTGTTTGAGAGCTCGCGCTTTGTACTTGCAGAACAATCATTGTACAGTTTCTCCATCCGGGCCGTCACGGTTTTCCGACATGGCATCTTGTAGTCGGGTTCTAGATTTGCCATTGGGGCATTGAAGCCAACAACCTACCACTGATAATGGCTGCATATCAACTACAATCATGTCTGTAATCAGCACTGTGATTTTCTCACTCCGTCCCTTATAGCACTGCTTTAGTCTGAAGATCCGGTCTGTCTGTTGTTGGGGGCCTGCCAGCAGTGGTTTGGGTCTCAGGGTCTCTCTAGAGTTGGGCCCTATCCAGATTTCCATACCTTCTGTAACAACTGTCTTCAAGAATGGACCAAGGCGCAGCGGGAATGTGGATACTCATAGTTTAATTCAAAAGAGTAAAGCATCCACGGTGAAAAAACAATAAACAAGACAGCAACAGTTTTGCAGGCTAACTAAACGCAGTGCAAAAACAACAACTATTTTAAACAGCGGTTGACATGCTTCGAAGTACGGTAATGGAATATTTCGAATTTTTTTGTCACGAAATGCGTCGTGCTCGTAACCCTTCTTTACCATTCAGATAGTGTCTTGAACGCACGAACAAAACGCCGCTGTTTGGATATAACTATGGATTATTTGGGACCAAACCAACATTTGTTATTGAAGTAGAAGTCCTGGGAGTGCATTCTGACGAAGAACACCAAAGGTAATCAAACTTTTCTAATAGTAAATCGGAGTTTGGTGAAGGCTAAACTTGCTGGGTGTCTAAATAGCTAGCCCTGTGATGCCGGGCTATCTACTGAGAATGTTGCAAAATGTGCTTTCACCGAAAAGCTGTTTTAAAATCGGACACATCGAGTGCATAGAGGAGTTCTGTATCTATAATTCTTAAAATAATTGTTATGTTTTTTGCGAACGTTTATCATGAGTAATTTAGTAAATTCACCGGAAGTTTGCGGGGGGTATGCTAGTTCTGAACGTCACATGCTAATGTAAAAAAGCTGGTTTTTGATATAAATATGAACTTGATTGAACAAAACATGCATGCATTGTATAACATAATGTCCTAGGGTTGTCATCTGATGAAGATCATCAAAGGTTAGTGCTGCATTTAGCTGTGGTTTTGTTTTTTGTGACATTATATGCTAGCTTGAAAAATGGGTGTCTGATTATTTCTGGCTGGGTACTCTGCTGACATAATCTAATGTCTTGCTTTCGCTGTAAAGCCTTTTTGAAATCGGACAGTGTGGTTAGATAAAGGAGAGTCTTGTCTTTAAAATGGTGTAAAATAGTCATATTGTTGAAAAATTGAAGTTTTCGGATTTTAGAGGAGTTTGTATTTCGCGCCACGCCCATCATTGGATATTGGAGCAGGTGTTCCGCTAGCGGAACGTCTAGATGTAAGAGGTTAATGGAACTTTTTTGACTTTTCGTCTGGATGTTGTGAGTGCGCTTTGTGCCTTTGGATTACTGAACTAAACGTGCGAACAAAACGGAGGTATTTGGACATAAAGAGGGACTTTATTGAACAAAACAAAAATGTATTGTATAGCCTTTTTGAAATCTGACACAGCGGCTGGATTAACAAGAAGTTTATCTTTAAGCCTATGTATAACACTTGTATCTTTCATCAATGTTTATGATGAGTGTTTCTGTAATTTGATTTGGCTATCTGCAATTTCACCGGATGTTATTTGAGATAATGCATTACTGAACATAATGCGCCAATATAAACTGAGGTATCTGGACATAAAGAGGGACTTCATTGCACAAAACAAACATTTATTGTTTAACATGGAATCCTGGAAGTGCCACCAGATGAAGATCATAAAAGGTTAGTGATTCATTTAATCGCTATTTCTGACTTTTGTGAGTCCTCTTCTTGGCTGGAAAATGTCTGTATGTTTTTTTGTGGCTAGGCGCTGTCCTAACATAATCACACGGTGTGCTTTCGCCGTAAAGCCTTTTTGAAATCGGACACTTTGGTTGGATTAACAAGAAGTTTATCTTTAAAATGGTATATAATACTTGTATGTTTGAGGAATTTTAATTATGAGATTTCTGTTGTTTGAATTTGGCGCCCTGCAATTTCACTGGCTGTTGTCGAGGTGGGACGCTAGCGTCCCACTAATCCCAGAGAAGTTAATTCATTTGATGAATATTATGTTCTTTCTATTCCAAGAAAAACAAAAAACCCTCTGGGTTTCTGTTAGGATGGAATGGAAAATATGGCGCTGTACAACGTGACGGTCGGTACAGTACTAGACTACTTAACAAAGAAATCCCTGTGTCGTGCGGGCAAGCGGGAGACTGGGGTTCAATTCCCTAACAGGGAGGAAGGAGTAGGCTGTCCTTATAAATAAGAATTTGTTCTTAACTGACTTGCCTAGTTAAATAAAGGTTAGCCTAAGAGCATAACATTTCTACACCCTAATTTTCTAATTCTAGTCTAACCAATACCCAAACGGAGATTCAGTGAAAATAAAAATTGCAGTGATATACCAAGACCAGTCCTCATGCTTGTCTCAGTGCAGCGTGAAACGGTGATAAAATAGTTGTAGGCTATTGCTTCAAATCCAATTGCTTCTAACTTCAATATGCTCTTTAAATAAATAAAACCTACACCACTTTTAACAGCACATTACTCATGTCGCCTACAGTATATCGAAAAATATGACGTGACCCTCCGCCAATAATTACATATAGAGGATTTGAGGATTCTAAATTAAAACCAAAAGCCGCCTCATGGGTCTCCCGGTGGTGGCCGGCACGGGTATCTGTAGCAATGCATTGTGCATTGGGATGCGGAGACTTAGACAGCTGCGTTACTGGGGAGGCCCCAACCACAAAGTATCAAAATACAGAGGTGTTGGTAAAGGTATATTGTCCTGCTAATAGCCCATAATGGGTTATTATAATACTGTACATGGTGTCCAGGTCAGGATAACCAAAACAATTCTTTATCTATTAAACACTATCAGAAAGAATGTTGGTACTTATTCATTTTGATCCAAAGCCATGAATGAGTGAGTCACTCAGCTTTATGTAGGTGCCGCTATATGACTGTGCCATCAACTTGATAATATATAACAATATTTTTGATCATGAGGAAGGTGAGGGATCAGCCCAGAACAACACGGCAGGACCTAGTCAATGACCTGAAGAGAGCTGGGACCACAGTCTCAAAGAAAACCATTAGTAACACACTACGCCGCCATGGATTAAAATCCTGCAGCGCACGCAAGGTCCCCCTGCTCAAGCCAGCGCATGTCCAGGCCCGTCTGAAGTTTGCCAATGACCATCTGGATGATCCAGAGGAGGAATGGGAGAAGGTCATATGGTCTGATGAGACAAAAATAGAGCTTTATGGTCTAAACTCCACTCGCCGTGTTTGGAGGAAGAAGAAGGATGAGTACAACCCCAAGGTCACCATCCCAACCGTGAAGCATGGAGGTGGAAACATCATTCTTTGGGGATGCTTTTCTGCAAAGGGGACAGGACGACTGCACTGTATTGAGGGGAGGATGGATGGGGCAATGTATCCCGAGATCTTGGCCAACAACCTCCTTCCCTCAGTAAGAGCATTGAAGATGGGTCGAGGCTGGGTCTTCCAGCATGACAACGACCCGAAACACACAGCCAGGGCAACTAAGGAGTGGCTCCGTAAGAAGCATCTCAAGGTCCTGGAGTGGCCTAGCCAGTCTCCAGACCTGAACCCAATAGAAAATCTTTGGAGGGAGCTGAAAATCTGTATTGCCCAGTGACAGCCCCGAAACCTGAAGGATCTGGAGATGGTCTGTATGGAGGAGTTGGCCAAAATCCCTGCTGTAGTGTGTGCAAACCTGGTCAAGAACTACAGGAAACGTATGATCTCTGTAATTGCAAACAAAGGTTTCTGTACCAAATATTAAGTTCTGCTTTTCTGATGTATCAAATACTTATGTCATGCAATAAAATGCTAATTAATTACTTAAAAATCATACAATGGGATTTTCTGGATTTTTGTTTTAGATTCCGTCTCTCACAGTTGAAGTGTACCTACGATAAAATGATACAGACCTCTACATGCTTTGTAAGTAGGAAAACCTGCAAAATCGGCAGTGTATCAAATACTTGTTCTCCCCACTGTATATATTGTCCTGCAAATAACAGGGTTAATAATATATCTGTGGGAATATCCAACGGGCTTTTATTTAATGTAAAATGAGCAAAATAAAGGCCATTCATGAACATGGGGTGAGACATTGTTACTAATTTGTAAATAAAGCCAGTTTGTTATTTGGAATGATTTATTTCTGTTTTTAGAGGAAGAGAAACCAAAAACCTACAGTTATCTCATGGGTCTCCCAGTCAAGGCAGGCACAGGTATTGAACCAGCATCTGTAGCAACACAGCGTCTTAGACCGTTGTGCCACTCAGGCGCTGTACAACATGACCGGTCGGGAGTGGGCTACAGTACTAAAATAAGAGCAAAATAATCCTAACAAAATAAAATAATAAAAACCTTAGTGTAACAATCGTTTTAGTAAGTAATACTGAAGTCGTACACAATTATCAGTTTCTATAGGTTTATGTCGCCCATTCATTGTCAGTTAGAGACACAGTAGGACCCAAAAGCATAATCAGTGCTCTAACTCCCCCTTGCGCTGGTCTGGAGCAATGAAGTGGTAACGCAGGGTACTGTACTTTACCACAAATTACCTCTAAGTACCGCAGCAAAATCGCACTAACTTTTAGTGGAGCAACCACTGTAACATTAGCAAGTTAGCAAAACCCAGTTGGAGAGAATTTATTTGGAACATCTTAGATAGTTAACTTAATAGTTATAAGATACTGTTTATAGCTGGCAAACATTAGAAGTGAATTTCATAGAAGTATAACTTGATCGCCTCACTTAAGTTCTGCTGCAGGAGGGACTCACCTCACAAAGCTCCCATTGTACTCGTTGTGCTTCTTTGTAACAAACATACGACTGGCTCAAACCTGGTAAGCTTCATAATGAAAAAGCTTCATAATGAAAAAGCCTCATAATGAAAAAGCTTCATAATGAAAAATTATCTAATTGGGGAAATGAAGAACGCAATCTGCTTTATCCATTACCTAGTGCACAAGTTGACTGCAGGTATTTCTTTAAAAAGTACTAAAAACAAAATGCTAACAAAATGGGATCCTCATAGACAACGCTAACTAAATGCTCATGAGTGTATTGCGAACATTCTGTACAGTTTCTGACCTAAACAATACAAGTATACAAGTAACTCAAAAATGCTACTAGAAGTTTGCTGCGAATGCTTGATTTTGAACGACGCTAAAGACTTAGCTAGATAGCTAACTAGCTTCTAAATTAGAAACCAAATGCACAACTGCAGAGCATTTAGCACATTTTAGACTGTTGACTTAATAGTTATAAGATATCTAGCTGGCAAACATTTAGTTGTGAATTCCATACTGTAATTAGATTACCTGGCGCATGCTGCACAACAGTGACTGTCTCACAAGGCTCCGGTTTCTTGTCGTTGTGTGCTTGTAAACAAACATCACGTGACACGTGACTGGGGACTACCGTAAACTACATAATGTGACAGATTAAATGAAGAACGCAATGTTCTTTATCTCCTAACTTATTGCACAAGTTGACTGTCAGTATTTACTTCAAATGTAGCTACAAATATTCAAAGAAATAGTGATTAACGATATTGAAAAACCATCCAGTGGCTTTTTCCAAATATCCCGGTATACGGTATATACGGTATACCGTCCAAGCCTAGGTGACTCCCTTTCAGGTGGTTAAGCACAGCACCTGTACTGCCACTGTAGGTTAATTCCATCTTGCAAAGTTTGCATTTCACCACCTTATTTAACTTATCTCCTCTTACTAACATTATAGCATCGTTAGGTATTTGTTTAATAGTTATTTTTCCCTTTATAGTAATCAACGGGACCTGGTAGTGTCACACCCTGATCTGTTTCACCTGTCTTTGTGCTTGTCTCCACCCCCCACCAGGTCTCCCATCTCCCCTCATTATCCCCTGTGTATTTATACCTGTATTATCTGTTTGTCTGTTGCCAGTTCGTTTTGTCCGTCAAGCCTACTGTTTTTTTACCTAAACGGTTTTCCCTTTCCTCCTGTCTTTCTCTATTGTTCTCGTTTTCCAGTTTTCCCGGTTTTGACCATTCTGCCTGCCCTGACCCTGAGACTGCCTGCCGCTCTGTACCTTTTGACTCTGATCTGGATTAATGACCTCTGCCTGCCTTTGACCTGTCGTTTTGCTTGCCCCTGTTATAGTAATAAACTTTTGTTACTTCAACACTGTCTGCATCTGGGTCTTCCCTAAAACGTGATAGTTAGTGGTAGAACGCATCTCCATCTGCCAGGACAACTCAAGTGGCTAGTTCAGCTATCTATTAATAAATGGGTGGGTTGAAAGTTGATCCTACTGCAACGTTTGGTTAGAGCGAGGCTGTAACTCCACTCCCTATCACATCTCCTCACATTTCTCTCCATCGCTCATGTGACTTGCTGCTATTTACACTACTGCGACTATGAGAAATAGCTCAATGGCAATGACATTTGCTTGAACAAGGAGTGCGAGGGCAGGAAAAAATATGAAATGACAATGCACGTTCTGTCTGAACGACTGTGTGCGTTCTCACTTCTCAAACTATGGGCAGATTTCAGACAGGCTGATCTGAAGAATTCTTGGTCCACAAACTTACAGGATAATTCTTAGGTTGCTAAACCTATTGCTAACCTTTATTACGCATTTTAAAACACTTCCATCTTTCCCTATTATAACAATCATCTACAGTTGAAGTCAGAAGTTTACATACACTTAGGTTGGAGTCATTAAAACTTGTTTTTCAACTACTCCAAACTATAGTTTTTGCAAGTCGGTTAGGACATCTACTTTGTGCATGACACAAGTCATTTTTCCAACAATTGTTTACAGACAGATTGTTTCACTTATAATTCACTGTATCACAATTCCAGTGGGTCAGAAGTTTACATACACTAAGTTGACTGTGCCTTTAAACAGCTTGGAAAATTCCCCAAAATGATGTCATGGTATTAGAAGCTTCTGATAGGCTAATTGACATAATTTGAGTCAATTGGAGGTGTACCTGTGGATGTATTTCAAGGCCTACCTTCAAACTCAGTGCCTCTTTGCTTGACATCATGGGAAAATCAAAAGAAATCAGCCAAGACCGCAGGGAAAAAAATGGTAGACCTCCACAAGTCTGGTTCAACCTTGGGACCAATTTCCAAATGCCTGAAGGTACCACGTTCATCTGTACAAACAATAGTACACAAGTATAAACACCATGGGACCACGCAGCCGTCATACCGCTCAGGAAGGAGACGCGTTCTGTCTCCTAGAGATGAACGTACTTTTGTGTGAAAAGTGCAAATCAATCCCAGAACAACAGCAAAGGACCTTGTGAAGATGCTGGAGGAAACAGGTACAACAGTATCTATATCCGCAGTAAAACGAGTCCTATATCAACATAACCTGAAAGGCCGCTCAGCAAGGAAGAAGCCAGTGCTCCAAAACCGCCATAAAAAAGCCAGGTTTGCAACTGCACATGGGGACAAAGATTGTACTTTTTGGAGAAATGTCCTCTGGTCTGATGAAACAAAAATAGAACTGTTTGGCCATAATGACCATCGTTATGTTTGGAGGAAAAAGGGGGATGCTTGCAAGCCGAAGAACACCATCCCGCACGGGGGTGGCAGCATCATGTTGTGGGGGTGCTTTGCTGCAGGAGGGACTGGTGCACTTCACACAATAGATGGCATAATGAGGGAGTAAAATGATGTGGATATATTGAAGCAACATCTCAAGACATCAGTCAGGAAGTTAAAGCTTGGTCGCAAATGGGTCTTCCAAATGGACAATGACCCCAAGCATACTTCCAAAGTTGTGGCAAAATGGCTAAAGGACAACAAAGTCAAGGTACTGGAGTGGCCATCACAAAGCCCTGACCTCAATCCTATAGAAAGTTTGTGGGCAGAACTGAAAAAGCATGTGGAGCAAGGAGGCCTACAAACCTGACTCAGTTACACCAGCTCTGTCAGGAGGAATGGGCCAAAATTCACCTAACTTATTGTGGGAAGCTTGTGGAAGGCTACCTGAAACGTTTGACCCAAGTTAAACAATTTAAAGGCAATGCTACCAAATACTAATTGAGTGTATGTAAACTTCTGACCCACTGGGAATGTGATGAAAGAAATAAAAGCTGAAATAAAGCATTCTCTCTACTATTATTTTGACATTTCACATTCTTAAAATAAAGTGGTGATCCTAACTGACCTAAGACAGGGAATTTTTACTAGGATTAAATGTCAGGAAGTGTGAAAAACTGAGTTGAATTGTAGTTGGCTAAGGTGTATGTAAACTTTCGACTTCAACTGTAAGTCGACTATCCACTGTCAATTTACGGATACGACTGCAGCCACACCAGTAAATATCTAACCTTACCCCAAAGAGGTTTAGAAACTCTGTGGTTACACCGCAAGTCAGATGGCTCATTGCCAAAAATTGTTAATGTTAAAAATGATAACCAGCTAATGTTAGCTAGCTACATTGGCTATTAGCTCCTATATGATATCTTAGCACCATGTTTATCTAGCCAGCTAGCTAGCAGAGTAGCTAATATAGCTAGCTAACACCACAGATGAAAGGGTTAATTATCATAACCTTTGCTAACAGGTCACAGAGCTATCTGCTTAGCTAGCTACTTAGCTAGCTTGCTTATTGCATGCATTTCCGTGCACGACTACACAAGTCTTATTATTAGTTAATTAAACTAAACTAATATTTGCAACAGGAGTTTGATTTTGGTAATTGTGTCAATTCATCAGTTTCTCAATACTGCACCTTTCTGTTGAAGAATGAGCTAACTTGCTGCTAGGTGCTGATGTTGATTTTCCCAGCAAGACATTCCTCTGCATTGTGCAGTGCTTGTAGCTCAGGCGGTAAGTGGCGGCTGGCATAGCAGCAGTTTTGCTATGTAGAGGGACTATCAGCAATGTCGATAGAGAAGATAGCCGATAGACTAGAAAAGGCCAATATCGGCCCGATATATCGGCTCGGCCGATTATCGGTCGTTTTCTAGTCCTTTCACAATGCAAATTGTTTATAATATTAATAGAAGGCCTTCAATTTGATACATTCACTGCTAAAATGGACAAAATTTGACCGGCAAGATATTTCGTGTAAAAATAATTCTGTGACTCCACAAATGGTGGTCCTCAAAAGCAAAACTGAAAAGTTTGGGAACCGCTGGCATAGGTAATTAAGCTTGTATGTTCCATATTCTCTCATGTTGCTATCACATTAGCGTAATTTAAAGAGCAAAGGGAATGGATGTTTAATAAATCAATGTTCCTTCTTATCTCGTTTGACTAATATAAATCAAGTGATATATAAAGATGATATATTTTCCATATCTGGGCATCAAACGCAAAATGAACAATTTTCCACCAGTAGGCCTCATGTTTGATTTCTTCCCTACCCACTCTCAATGTATTTCTCTCCTTTCACCAAATACTGAGTGTTTAACTGACCTCTGTGGATTTCTGGAGATGTTCACAAACAACTCTTGGTAGCACAATGGAAGTTTACCTGAAACATCTCCTGTTTATTTCTAACCTCAAAATACCACTACTGCTGGAGTAGTGAGTGGGTACAGTTGCAGTAGTGTAGTGACTAAGTAGCCCAGTAATAGTAGATTCAGGGTATTAAATAGTCACATGTACAAAGGTTGCAGGTGTGATTGCAGGGTAGAGTGAAAATCTTAGGCTCTGAGTGAGTAGTAGTGAGTAGAGTATAGCTGTAGTAATAACTGACAAGTGAAGAATAGTAGGATCAAGTACAGTATTGGTATAGTATAGTATATTATAGGATAGTATAGCATATTATAGTTATATCTATAGTATAGTTCTTACCAGACAGACGGAGGGGCTCTGAACTGGGAGGAGGCGGCACAGTGGAGAGCTGAGGACAGCACTGGACCACGTTCTGTATGGAGAGAGAGAGAGAGAGATTTTCTCTCTGCTAGTAGTTACAGTAATAACACATCTCATTATTGAGGATGGCTCTAATGCCTCCAGGGGAAAAACACTGAAGTGAGATTAAGTTCACACATCCTGAAATACTCATTAATGCATCTGGGCTGCTGCATTTGAACATTTTAATCATACCTCTCCCTCTGCCTTTCTGCAGAATCAACTTTTAATAACAAGCTGCAAGGTCATAAACGTACCCTAACCAGGAATGACTGCTGGAAATGAGCTGGAAAATCACACAGCTCGTGCTGCATCTGCCGATTAGCAGAGGGAGAGAGACAGAGGTAGAGAGAGGGATGGGGGGCGAGTGAGAGAGAGAGGAAGAGAGTGCATCCCAGAGTTAATCGTTTCCTGTTCAATGGGTATCTCTACCTTAACAGTACGCAATTGACTTCACCTGTCTTCCCCTCTGCTCTCCATCTCTCCTCTCTGCCACTTTCAGGCCGGTCACAGACCTCCTCCACAGACCGTCAAAACAGCTCCGTGTGGCACATCAAGCAGTTCCACTCAGTAGAGTGGCTTTCACAGGCCTCCTCCACAGACCGTCAAAACAGCTCCGTGTGGCACGTCAAGCAGTTCCACTCAGTAGAGTGGCTTTCACAGGCCTCTCTAGTTGGAGAGCAGTTGAGCCGCCAGGCACCAGAAAAGGTAGGCAATTTAGACATGTCATGTATAGGCTGATATTTATCTTAGACAGTGAGTGTTTTGGTAGGAACATGGTACTAAGCCATGGGGGTGGTGAGAGAGAGGGGGAGAAAGAGGGATTAGAGAGAGTGTGAGAAGGGGGGGATCAGCGTCATGGGAAGACTTGTTTTCATGAAGAGATGGCATTGAAAGTCAGCTCCCTGTTTTAGTGATAACTCTGACAGCATTTAGACTGTTAGATCAAATGGACTAAAGCCAAGTCACCAACTTAAACATGTTAGAACTCTAGTCTTGTACCATGTTTCCATGTCTCCACCCCCCCTCTCATTTCACAGGAGGACATCTCTCCATCAATCTCTTTACTTTCTTCCCCCCCTCTCTCTCTACAGACAGAGAACTCTCTCCATCAGGCACAATCACAACAGTGGGATTATTTTTAGGCCCAGCCAGTGTTATTCCAGGTAACCTCATCAGAGGGGTGAAGTGTCAGGCAGGCAGCAGAGATTCCTGTTGATTAGTCTAGCAGATAAGAGGTTGGTAATCTCCATCCCAGTGAACACACACACACACACACACACACACACACACACACACACACACACACACACACACACTGGTAGCTAGAGGGAGATTTACATGATCAGTCAGGCATGACACACAGCTTTAAAATCAATCCCAGCCACATCTACGTGGGAAACCAGACACGCGAGCTCAACACGCCAACACACGTACACTCACCTTCATTCTCTATCTCTCTCACACACTTCAAACAGCCTATTCATTTCAGGCCTCCTGTTCTCTTTGCCACACTTGCAGTATCGACAGACAGACAGAGGGTGAAATACCTGCAGACTTCAGTAGTGAAATATAGAGCTGTGGGTTACAGCAATAAAACTACCCGCCTTGACTGAAGTCTGTCTCTCTCTCTCGCTCTTTCTCTCTCTCTCTCTCTCTCTCTCTCTCCCTCTCTCTCTCTCTCTCTGTCTCTCTCTCTCTCTCCCTCTCTGTCTCTCTCTCTCCCTCTCTCTCTCTCTCTCTCTCTCTCTCTCTCACACAGATGCACGCACACACTGACACGCGCGCACGCACACACAATCGACAACTCAAGAAAGGAGAGAAGTAGCCCATGTCTCCAGATAATGACAATCTCCATCTCAGAATGTGTCACATTAGGACGTGTCCTGACAGCAGCGTCCTGCTGGGACTATTGGTTCCTCCTCAAACACTGATGGAGAGAGAGAGGGACACACACTTTCGCTGCTCTTGTTTTCTCAAGTCCTTCCATCCTCCCGCAGTAAGGCCGGCTCTGAGGGGACCTTATACAAACGCCGTGTTCTTATTGGAGCATGGCTCTGAGAAAATCCCGCCCCGCCCGTCACCCTCCAGCTGCCTCCCATAGGACAGCTGGGGTTCTGAGAAGGTCATGAAGGGGTCAGTAGGCCACCATATTGAATATTGCTATTCTAAAGATAGACTGTGGAGGAGTGATGGGGTGAAGAGAGCAGGAGAAGTGACTGATGGGGTAAGAGCTGATGTAATAAGGATGTTAGTCCGTATCTCAATACTCTCATCCCTTCATTACCTTCTCTCCTTTCTGTATTACTAGGGTCAGGTGTATTTCCTGGTCACATGACCTTATCAGGAAAAGTCTGTAGCCTATAGGTCAATGGTGTACATCCTGGGTTGGGCAACTGGCGGCATGCGGGCCCCCATTTTGTAGGCCTGCGGACCAATAAAATAAAAATTGTTTTATTGTAATTATCTTTTTTGGGGGGGGGAACTCAGTTGGGGTCTCAACTTACTGTTGAGAGTTAGAATAATAGAATACATGTGGTTGTGCATCAGCAGTCTCTCAATTAGCCCATGTCAGCAAAAATAATAAAAAAATATTATGATAGTAATAATACTACGGTCCCGGGTTCATATCCCGGGCTGTGCCACAACCGGCCGTGTTCGGGAGTCCCATAGGACGGCACACAATTGGCCTACCGTTGTCCGGGTTAGGGGAGGGTTTGGCCAGGGGGGCTTTACTTGGCTCATCGCGCTCTAGCGACTCCTTGTGGCGGGCCGGGCGCCTGCGGGCTGACCCCGCATGAACATTGAACGGTGTTTCCTCTGACACATTGGTGCAGTTGGCTACCGGGTTAAGCTGGCGGGTGTTAAGAAGCGCGGTTAGGCGGGTCATGTTTCAGAGGATGCAGGACTCCACCTTCGCCTCTCCCGAGCCCGTTGGGGAGTTGCAGTGATGTGATGAGATGAGATCGAGGGGGTAAAATACAAACAACCAAAAATTATATGAATAATGAAGTAAGTTTTATGCAACATCTTTTTTAGTGCGGCCCCATTACACCTTTTGTTTGTCTGAATTTGCGGGTTTTACACACCAGCCAAGCTTCTGGGAGAGAGCGATGGTCCCCTTTCGATAAGTTAGTCTCGTGGCCAGCTATCTAAACTTGTAGTAAACATGGTGGGGTGGGGCCCATTGATCATCAGTTACCATATTAAAAACTTTAAACATTTGCCTCCACCCTATGGCAAATTGTGTAGAATTGCAGAAAATTAGCTGCAAAACGGAACATTTTTCTCTCTGCCCCATGGCAAAACGAGTAGAATTGCATGAAATGGGTTATAAAATTGCTAAATATTCCCTCCGCCCCATTACAAAATGTGTAGAATTGCAGGAAATTGACTTTCAAACGTAATTTTTTTCTCTTTGTTGTCACGATGGGGGCCGCTAAAATGTTTTGCTTGCAAACACACACACACACACACACACACACACACACACACACACACACACACACACACACACACACACACACACACACACACACACACACACACACACACCTAGTCTAGATGTCATACTGATACATAGTATGTAGAAGTGCTTAGGAGCTGTGAATAGAGTGAATGGTGTATGTGTGTGTATGTGTGTGTTTGTGTATGTGCTTGTGTGTGCGTGTGTGTATGTGTATATGTGAGTATGTGTGTATGTGTGTGCGTATGTGTGTGTTTGTGTGTGTGCGTATGTGTGTGTATGTGTGTGCGTATGTGTGTGTTTGTGTATGTCCGTGTGTGTGCGTATGTGTGTGTGTTTGTGTATGTGCGTGTGTGTGCGTATGTGTGTGTTTGTGCATATGTGAGTTTGTGAGTATGTGTGTGTATGTGCGTGTGTGTATGTATGTGCAATGTGCGTGTGCATATGTGTGTGCGTATGTGTGTGTTTGTGTATGTGCGTGTGTGTCTGCAGGGTCTGCATTAGGGTATGTGAGCTGAACAGTATGTAGTGATACATTACACAGTACATTCTTAGCCTCTGATAGTGACAGGGCATCGCAGCGCGACTTTCAAACGTTCCGTCCATTACTGTGAGTGCATTATTAAGACTCCTCAGACAGGGTAAAAACAATTCATTATAGCTCCATTCTAGTCATAATGAAATAGATAGACCTGGACACAACGCCACAACCCTCTCTCTCACAACCCTCTCTGTGGAGAGCACTACACACATTTACAATAGTCTGCTTAACAAGTCATACAGAGAGAATGCAGATGAAGACAGAGAATAGAGAGAGAGGAGAGAGAGAAGCAGAGAGAGAGAGGCAGAGAGAGAAGCAGAGAGAGGAGAGGCAGAGAGAGAGAGAAGCAGAGAGAGAGAGGCAGAGAGAGAGAGGCAGAGAGAGAGAGGCAGAGAGAGAAGCAGAGAGAGGAGAGGCAGAGAGAGGTAGAGAGAGAGAGGAAAGGCAGAGAGAGAGAGGCAGAGAGAAAGAGAGGAAAGGCAGAGAGAGAGGCAGAGAGATATACAGAGGCAGAGAGACATAGAGAGAGAGAGGTAGAGAGAGAGGTAGAGAGAGAGGCAGAGAGAGAGGTAGAGAGAGAGAGAGGCAGAGAGAGTGTGAGTGTAATGTTTACTGTTCATTTTTATTGTTTATTTCACTTTTGTATATTATCTACTTCACTTGCTTTGGCAATGTTAACATATGTTTCCCATATCAATAAAGCCCCTTGAATTGAATTGAGAGAGGCAGAGAGAGAGGCAGAGAGAGGCAGAGAGAGAGGGAGAGAGGCAGAGAGGCAGAGAGAGACAGAGAGAGAAAGAGAGAGAAAAATAGATTGTTAGAGAGATATTCTCCAGTGGAAACGGATTAGAGCAGATGGGACGGCAGGTAGCCTAGTGGTTAGTGTTGGACTAGTAACCGAAAGGTTGCTGGATTGAATCCCCGAGCTGACAAGGTAAAAATCTGTCGTTCTGCACCTGAACAAGGCAGTTAACCAACCCACTGTTCCTAGGTTGTCATTGTAAATAAGAATGTGTTCTTAACTGACTTGCCTAGTTGAATAAAGGTTAAATAAATAAAATAAATTCTATCCCTGAAGGACTGGTGGAAGGCTGCCTGTTAATGAGGTCAGGGGCTCTCTGTCTAATCACACACACATACACACACACAGTCCCCCCTAAGCCCCTCTACAGTCTAATTAGTAGCACCATTAGTGTGCAGGGAGGGAGTCAGGTCTGGTCTGGGGTTACTATCACAAGGACCTGTTTTGTAACACTTTATCCAACACTCCAGGTGCACAGCATGGTCTTCATTGTATTTTGTGAATAGAATATTGGTAAGGAGTAAGCTATAAGTGTTGATTGCTCAGCGTTTACATAACTCCCCTTCCGTCATCTCTCGACCCACCTGGTTTCTACCTACCACCACTAGTAACCACTATCACACACACACCTGGTTTCTACCTACCACCACTAGTAACCACTATCACACACACACCTGGTTTCTACCTACCACCACTAGTAACCACTATCACACACACACCTGGTTTCTACCTACCACCACTAGTAACCACTATCACACACACACCTGGTTTCTACCTACCACCACTAGTAACCACTATCACACACACACCTGGTTTCTACCTACCACCACTAGTAACCACTATCACACACACAGGTGCACAGACATGCACACAGAGACAGAGATTTTTAAAAGCTGTGTTTTGGTTATTTTCTGGCTAATTTGCATGGGGGTGGTTCCAATGCTGGGGAATGCATCGTGTAAATTGGTGTGTGGGTGAATGTTTGTGTGTGTGTGTGTGTGTGTGTGTGTGTGTGTGTGTGTTGTAGGAAGCGGTCCATGGTAACCTCTGCTTTAGTAAACAACCTCCTCCTCTTCCTCTAATTGCACTGCTCTGCTGCCAGTGTGTCACTCAGTATACAGTATGTGTATGTGTCACTCAGTATACAGTATGTGTGTGTGTCACTCAGTATACAGTATGTGTGTGTGTCACTCAGTATACAGTATGTGTGTGTCACTCAGTATACAGTATGTGTGTGTGTCACTCAGTATACAGTATGTGTGTGTCACTCAGTATACAGTATGTGTGTGTCACTCAGTATACAGTATGTGTGTGTGTCACTCAGTATACAGTATGTGTGTGTGTCACTCAGTATACAGTATGTGTGTGTGTCACTCAGTATACAGTATGTGTGTGTCACTCAGTATACAGTATGTGTGTGTCACTCAGTATACAGTATGTGTGTGTCACTCAGTATACAGTATGTGTGTGTCACTCAGTATACAGTATGTGTGTGTCACTCAGTATACAGTATGTGTGTGTGTCACTCAGTATACAGTATGTGTGTGTCACTCAGTATACAGTATGTGTGTGTCACTCAGTATACAGTATGTGTGTGTGTCACTCAGTATACAGTATGTGTGTGTGTCACTCAGTATACAGTATGTGTGTGTGTCACTCAGTATACAGTATGTGTGTGTGTCACTCAGTATACAGTGTGTGTGTGTCACTCAGTATACAGTATGTGTGTGTATCACTCAGTATACAGTATGTGTGTGTGTCACTCAGTATACAGTATGTGTGTGTGTCACTCAGTATACAGTATGTGTGTGTCACTCAGTATACAGTATGTGTGTGTGTCACTCAGTATACACTATGTGTGTGTCACTCAGTAGACAGTATGTGTGTGTCACTCAGTATACAGTATGTGTGCGTCACTCAGTATACAGTATGTGTGTGTGTCACTCAGTATACAGTATGTGTGTGTGTCACTCAGTATACAGTATGTGTGTGTGTCACTCAGTATACAGTATGTGTGTGTCACTCAGTATACAGTATGTGTGTGTGTCACTCAGTATACAGTATGTGTGTGTCACTCAGTATACAGTATGTGTGTGTCACTCAGTATACAGTATGTGTGTGTGTCACTCAGTATACAGTATGTGTGTGTGTCACTCAGTATACAGTATGTGTGTGTGTCACTCAGTATACAGTATGTGTGTGTGTCACTCAGTATACAGTATGTGTGTGTCACTCAGTATACAGTATGTGTGTGTCACTCAGTATACAGTATGTGTGTGTGTCACTCAGTATACAGTATGTGTGTGTGTCACTCAGTATACAGTATGTGTGTGTCCCTCAGTATACAGTATGTGTGTGTCACTCAGTATACAGTATGTGTGTGTCACTCAGTATACAGTATGTGTGTGTCCCTCCCAGTGTGAAAACACTACTGTGTGTAGTGTGTGTGTCTGCATCTCTGCTCTGCTGGGTGTGTGTGTATCTGCATCTCTGCCATGTGTGTGTGTGTAGTGTGTGTGTCTGCATCTCTGCTGTGTGTGTGAACAATAGTCTGAACAATAAACACACTATTATCCTTTTCAAATACACTATGGCCAAAAGTATGTGGACACATGTTCATCGAACGTCTCATTCCAAAATCATGGGCATTAATATGGAGTTGGTCCCCCCCCTTTGCTGCTATAACAGCCTTCACTCTTCTGGGAAGGCTTTCCACTAGATGTTGGAACATTGTTGCAGGGGAATTACTTCCATTCAGCCACAAGAGCATTAGTGAGGGAGGGCACTGATGTTGGGCGATTAGGCCTGGCTCGCAGTCGGTGTTCCAATTCATCCCAAAGGTGGTTGATGGGGTTGAGGTCAGTGCTCTGTGCAGGCCAGTCAAGTTCTTCCACATCGATCTCGACAAACCATTTCTGTATGGACCTCGCTTTGTAAACAGGGGCATTGTCATGCTGAATCAGGAAAGGCCCTTAGCCAAACTATTGCCACAGCCCGAACCATGAAAAACTGTCCTAGACCATTATTCCTCCTCCATCAAACTTTACAGTTGTCACTATGCATTGGGGCATGTAGTGTTCTCCTGGCATCCGTTGGACTGCCAGATGGTGAAGCATGATTCGTCACTCCAGAGAATGTGTTTCCACTGCTCCAGAGTCCAATAGTGGCAAGCTTTACACCACTCTAGCCGACACTTTGCATGGCTCATGATCTTAGGCTTGTGTGCAGCTGCTCGGCCATGGAAACCCATTTCATGAAGATCCCGACGAACAGTTATTGTGCTGACGTTGCTTCCAGAGGCAGTTTGGAACACGGTAGTGAGTGTTTCAACCTAGGACAGAAATGTTTACGCGCTTCAGCACTTGGCGGTCCCGTTCTGTGAACTTGTGTGGCCTACCACTTCACGGCTGAGCCGTTGTTGCTCCCAGATGGTTCCATTTCACAATAACAGCACTTACAGTTGACGGGGCAGCTCTAGCAGGGCAGAAATTTGATGAACTGACTTGTTGGAAAGGTGGCATCCTTTGACGGTGCCACATTGAAAGTCACTGAGCTCTTCAGTACAGGCCATTCTACTGCCAATGTTTGTCTATGGGGATTGCATGGCTGTGTGCTTGATTTTATACACCTGTCAGCAATGGGTGTGGCTGAAATAGCAGAATCCACAAATTTCAAGGGGTGTCCACATACTTTGTATATATAGCGTATGTGTCAATAAAAGTTGTTTCGGCATGTTTGTAAACTTTGAGTATTAATGTTATCATTTGTTATGATATGAATGTCATTCATGCATGTTTAAAGCAGGCCTAAATGAAGTAGTAGCAAGTAAATAAGCACAGGAAGCCTTTGACATATACCTGGCTTTGGTTCAGTTCCACTAACTCAGTAGACTCAGGGTCACAACGAGCGACTGACATTTTGTATATTTACATGTTCTGTTTGTTCTTGCATCGGAAGTCCACAGGCTAATAGAACATTTTGTTTTTTCATATACAGTACCAGTCAAAATAATATATATATACTGCTCAAAAAAATAAAGGGAACACTTAAACAACACATCCTAGATCTGAATGAAAGAAATAATCTTATTAAATACTTTTTTCTTTACATAGTTGAATGTGCTGACAACAAAATCACACTAAAATTATCAATGGAAATCCAATTTATCAACCCATGGAGGTCTGGATTTGGAGTCACACTCAAAATTAAAGTGGAAAACCACACTACAGGCTGATCCAACTTTGATGTAATGTCCTTAAAACAAGTCAAAATGAGGCTCAGTAGTGTGTGTGGCCTCCACGTGCCTGTATGACCTCCCTACAACGCCTGGGCATGCTCCTGATGAGGTGGCGGATGGTCTCCTGAGGGATCTCCTCCCAGACCTGGACTAAAGCATCCGCCAACTCCTGGACAATCTGTGGTGCAACGTGGCGTTGGTGGATGGAGCGAGACATGATGTCCCAGATGTGCTCAATTGGATTCAGGTCTGGGGAACGGGCGGGCCAGTCCATAGCATCAATGCCTTCCTCTTGCAGGAACTGCTGACACACTTCAGCCACATGAGGTCTAGCATTGTCTTGCATTAGGAGGAACCCAGGGCCAACCGCACCAGCATATGGTCTCACAAGGGGTCTGAGGATCTCATCTCGGTACCTAATGGCAGTCAGGCTACATCTGGCGAGCACATGGAGGGCTGTGCGGCCCCCCAAAGAAATGCCACCCCACACCATGACTGACCCACCACCAAACCAGTCATGCTGGAGGATGTTGCAGGCAGCAGAACGTTCTCTACGGCGTCTCCAGACTCTGTCACGTCTGTCACGTGCTCAGTGTGAACCTACTTTCATCTGTGAAGAGCACAAGGTGCCAGTGGCGAATTTGCCAATCTTGGTGTTCTCTGGCAAATGCCAAACGTCCTGCACGGTGTTGGGCTGTAAGCACAACCCCCACCTGTGGACGTCGGGCCCTCATACCACCCTCATGGAGTCTGTTTCTGACCGTTTGAGCAGACACATGCACATTTGTGGCCTGCTGGAGGTCATTTTGCAGGGCTATGGCAGTGCTTCTCCTGCTCCTCCTTGCACAAAGGCGGAGGTAGCGGTCCTGCTGCTGGGTTGTTGCCCTCCTACGGCCTCCTCCACGTCTCCTGATGTACTGGCCTGTCTCCTGGTAGCGCCTCCATGCTCTGGACACTACGCTGACAGACACAGCAAACCTTCTTGCCACAGATCGCATTGATGTGCCATCCTGGATGAGCTGCACTACCTGAGCCACTTGTGTGGGTTGTAGACTCCATCTTATGCTACCACTAGAGTGAAAGCACCGCCAGCATTCAAAAGTGACCAAAACATCAGCCAGGAAGCATAGGAACTGAGAAGTGGTCTGTGGTCCCCACCTGCAGAACCACTCCTTTATTGGGGGTGTCTTGCTAATTGCCTATAATTTCCACCTGTTGTCTATTCCATTTGCACAACAGCATGTGAAATTTATTGTCAATCAATGTTGCTTCCTAAGTAGACAGTTTGATTTCACAGAAGTGTGATTGACTTGGAGTTACATTGTGTTGTTTAAGTGTTCCCTTTATTTTTTTGTTTAACACTTTATTGGTTACTACATGATTCCATAAATGTAATTTCATAGTTTTGATGTCTTCACTATTATTCTACAATGTAGAAATTAAGAAAGAAAAATTAAGAAAAACCCTGGAATGAGTAAGTGCATCTAAACTTTTGTCTGGTACTGTAAATAGTTTCAGTCTGTCTGTCTGTCTGCCAGGTCTGTGCTTAGGCCCCGTCCCTCACAGTGGTTTCAAGTGTCCATGTGCATTCCACAGCAACAAACCACAGCTCTCTTTCTTTCTCCCTCTCCCCCCTCTCTTTCTCTCCTCAGACTGAGAGAAGCCCTGGTGAAAGAGGCTCTAGTTTATCTAGTCATTGATCTAGGCAGCCAGTCATGTGTTTGAGCAGCATTCCGGCCTCTAGTTTATCTAGTCAGTGATCTAGGCAGCCAGTCATGTATGTATGTACAGTGACCGTACGTACATACCCCAACCAGAAGCCATGGATTACAGGCAACATCCACACTGAGCTAAAGGCTAGAGCTGCAGCTTTCAAGGAGCGGGACTCTAACCCGGAAGCTTATAAGAAATCCCGCTTTGCCCTCCGACGAACCATCAAACAGGCAAAGCATCAATACAGGACTAAGATCGAATCGTGCTACACCGGCTCTGATGCTTGTCGGATGTGGCAGGGCTTGCAAACCATTACAGACTACAAAGGGCAGCAACAGCCGAAGCGAGCACAGAAGTAGTTTAGCTCGTCTGGTAGGCTTGTGTCACTGGGCAGCTCTTGGCTGTGCTACCCTTTGTAGTCTGTAGTAGTTTGCAAGCCCTGCCACATTCGATGAGCATCAGGGCCAGGATTTCTTATAAGCTTCCGGGCTAGAGTCCCGCTCCTTGAAAGTGGCCTGTTGCCAGGGAAGCAGTATATCATTCACGTTGGGCTCGTCGGACTCGTTAACCTCTATGGGGTATGTGGGACGCTAGCGTCCCACCTGCGGGACACACTCGCCAACAGCCAGTGAAATAGCAGGGCGCCAAATTCAAAACAACAAAAATCTCATAATTCAAATTTCTCAAACATACAACTATTATATCCCATTTTAAAGATACACTTCTCGTTAATCCAACCACAGTGTCCGATTTCAAAAAGGCTTTACAGCGAAAGCATAACATTAGATTATGTTAGGACAGCGCCTAGACAAGAAAAACCACACAACCATTTTCCAAGCAAGGAGAGGCGTCACAAAAATCATAAATACAGCTAAAATGAATCACTAACCTTTGATGATCTTCATCAGATGGCACTCATAGGACTTCATGTTACACAATACATGTATGTTTTGCTCGATAAAGTTCATATTTATATCCAAAAAAAACATTTTACATTGGCGTGTAATGTTCAGAAATGTTTTGCCTCCCAAAACTTCCGGTGAATGAGCACATCAATTTACAGAAATACTCATCATAAACGTTGACAAAATATACAACTGTTTTTCAAAGAATTATAGATACACTTCTCCTTAATGCAACCGCTGTGTCAGATTTCAAAAAAGCTTTACGGCGAAAGCAAACTTTGCAAAAATCTGAGTACAGCGCTCAGACATCAAAACATGCCATACAGATACCCACCATTTTGGAGTCAACAGAAGTCACAAATAACATTATAAATATTAATTTACCTTTGATGATCTTCATCGGAATGCACTCCCAGGAATCCCAGTTCCAGAATAAATGTTTGTTTTGTTCGATAAAGTTCATCTTTATGTCCAAATACCTCCATTTTGTTCACGCGTTCAGTCGAGTAATCCAAATACACTGTGCTCGCGCAGTAAGTGCAGACGAAAAGTCAAAAAAGTTATATTACAGTTTGTAGAAACATGTCAAACGATGTATAGAATCAATCTTTTGGATGTTTTTATCATAAATCTTCCATAATATTCCAACCAGACGATTCCTTTGTCTTCAGAAATGAAAAGGAACACACCTAACTCTCACGGGAGTGCGCTCGATTGAGCTCATGTCATTTTCTCAGTCATCTGACTCCATATGCCCTTATTCTCTCCCCATTCACAGTAGAAGCATGAAACAAGGTTCTAAAGATTGTTGACATCTAGTGGAAGCCTTAGGAAGTGCGAAATCACCCCACAGACACTGTGTATTAGATAGGCAATCACTTGAATAACTACAAACCTCAGATTTCCACATCATTCGAACAGTTTTAGAAACTTCAGAGTGTTTTCTATCTAAATCTACTAATAATATGCATATCCTACCTTCTGGGCCTGAGTAGCAGGCAGTTTACTACAGGCACGCTTTTCATCCGGACGTCAAAATACTGCCCCCTACCCAAGAGAGGTTAAAGGAAAAAAAGGATTCTGCCAGTCTGTGGTGAGTAATCGCAGTCCTGATGTCCAGAAGTTATTTTCGGTCATAAGAGACGGTAGCAGCAACATCATGCACAAAATAAGTTTAAAAAATAAGTTACAAACAACGCAAAGAAACAAACAAAAAAACACAATTGGTTAGGAATATGTAAAACGTCAGCCTTGTTCTTGGCAGCCAGTCATGTTTGAGCAGCATTCAGGCCTTTAGTTTATCTAGTCATTGATCTAGGCAGCCAGTCATGTGTTTGAGCAGCATTCAGACTAAGAGGGAAATGTTGTTTTAACCCTCCTCTCCTCTATTTTCCTCCCTCTACTTCTCTCCATTCCTCTCCACTATCTTCTCCCCGGACTTTCCACTTCCACAATGCTTCTTTACTTTGTACAGACATCTACCTCACTCTCCCTCGTTCCCTTTTCAACTCTTTCTGAGATACACAGTCTCTATATTAGCAGCAGTCTGAGTATTTAGGCCTATTAAGAATGGGACATAATCCTGGTACAGTAAGGAGCTGTGTGTGTGTGTGTGTGTGTGTGTGTGTGTGTGTGTGTGTGTGTGTATGTTTTGCTATGTAACAGTAAACTGTGTGATGTGTAACATCATTCTCAGTGTGTCAGTGTCATTTCATTGAGGGTAATAATAGCTATCCTGGAGAGGACAGAGACGAGAAAAGGACATGTTCTGTGTTCTGGAGCAAAGGTTGCCAGAGTAATTGGAAATGCAAATTGCGTTCACATGTACAGATTCCCACAGTGAATTGAGGCACGGGTGGAGAGCCAATGTGAGTGGAGAGGTGTGTGTGTTTGGTTTAACTATCCTTGTGGGGACCAGATGTCCTCATAAGGACAGTAAAACAAGGAACATTTGCACAAGTGGGGACATTTTGCAGATCCACATAAGGAAATAGGCTATTTTAGGCTTAAGTTTAGGGTTAGAATTAGGTGTTAGGTTTAGGAGATAGGGTTAGGTGTTAAGTTTTGGGTTAGGTTAAGGTTTGGGGTTAGGTTTAGAAATAAGATTTTGAATGGGAATAAATTGTTTGGTCCTCACAAGGAGTGTAAAACGTGTGTGTACGTGTGTGTGTGTCTTCCAACCTGAGGTAATTTCACAGCTATGGGGATGTCATCTGACGCTGAGGCGAATAGATAATTTGGCCAAATATTCTATTAAAAGGAGCAATATTGATATGAGTTAACACCAGACATCTGTTGGAGGGACATCTCAATGTTTCTTTCTCTTTCTCTCTCGCTATATCATTCTCTATGTCACACACACACAGGGCTCTATGGTGACTTTTTTTTACAAGGAGCACATGTTTGCCTAAGTTGAAAAACGTAGGCGTACACAAAGAAATTTAGGAGTACATTTAAAATATTTCTGGAAATAAATACCTAATTTACATAAGTATTCAGACCCTTTGCTATGAGACTCGAAATTGAGCTCAGATGCATCCTGTTTCCATTGATCCTCCTTGAGATGTTTCTACTACTTGATTGGGGTCCACCTGTGGTAAATTAAATTGATTGGACATGATTTGGAAAGTCACACACCTGGCTATATAAGGTCCCACAGTTGACAGGGCATTTCAGAGCAAAAACCAAGCCATGAGGTCGAAGGAATTATCCGTAGTGCTCCGAGACAGGATTGTGTCGAGGCACAGATCTGGGGAAGGGTACCCAAAAATATCTGCAGCATTGATGGTCCCCAAGAACACAGTGACCTCCATCATTCTTAAATGGAAGAAGTTTGGAACCACCAAAACTCATCCTAGAGCAGGCCGCCCGGCCAAACTGAGCAATTGGGGAAGAAGGGCCTTGGTCCGGGAGGTGACCAAGAACCCAATGGTCACGTTAACAGAGCTTCAGAGTTCTTCTGTGGAGATGGGAAAACCTTCCAAAAGGACAACCATCTCTGCAGCACTACACCAATCAGGCCTTTACGGTAGAGTGGCCAGACAGAAGCCACTCCTCAGTAAAAGGCACATGACAGCCCGCTTAGAGTTTGCCAAATTGCCCCTAAAAGACTCTCAAACCATGAGAAACAAGATTCTCTGGTCTGATGAAATCAAAATGTAACTCTTTGGGCTCAATGCCAAGCGTCACGTCTGGGGGAAACCTGGCACCATCCCTATGGTGAACCATGGTGGTGGCAGTACCATGCTGTGGGGATGTTTTTCAGTGACAGGGACTGGGAGTCAAGATAGAGACAGAGAGATCCTTGATGAAAACCTGCTCCAGAGCGCTCAGGACATCAGACAGGGGCAAAGGTTCATCTTCCAACAGGACAACGACCCTAAGCACACAGCCAAGACAACGCAGGAGTGGCTTCCGGACAAGTCTCTGAATGTCCTTGAGTGGCCCAGTCAGAGCCCGGACTTGAACCCGATCTAACATCTCTGGAGAGACCTGAAAATAGCTGTGCAGCAATGCTCCCCATCCAACCTGACAGAGCTTAAAAGGATCTGCAGAGAAGAATGAGAGAAACTCCCCAAATATAGGTGTGCCAAGCTTGTAGCATCATACCCAACAAGAATCTAGCCTGTAATTGCTGCCAAACGTGCTTTAACCTGTTGGGGATAGGGGGCAGTATTTGCACGGCCGGATAAAAAACGTACCCGATTTAATCTGGTTACTACTCCTGCCCAGTAACTAGAATATGCATATAATTATTGGCTTTGGATAGAAAACACCCCAACGTTTCTAAAACTGTTTGAATGGTGTCTGTGAGTATAACAGAACTCCTATGGCAGGCAAAAACCTGAGAAGATTTCATGCAGGAAGTGGCCTGTCTGACAAGGTGTTGTTGTTCTTGCTTCTGTTTATTGAAGAGTCAGGATCTTAGCTGTAACGTGACACTTCCTACGGCTCCAATAGGCTCTCAGAGCCCGGGAAAAACCTGAACGATGTCGAGGCAGCCTCAGGCTGAAACACATAATCGCCTTTGCCAAGTGGCCGATCAGAGGACAAAGGGCTTAGGCGCGTGCCCGATTCGACCCCGTGCTGTATTTTCTTTCGGCTGTTTACCTAATTGCAGATTCCCGGTCGGAATATTATCGCTTTTTTACGAGACTAATGGCATAAAAATTGGTTTTAAACAGCGGTTGACATGCTTCAAAGTACGGTAATGAAATATTTAGAAATCTTTTGTCACGAAATGCGCCGTGCGCGTGACCGTTATTTACCATTGGGATAGTGTCTAGAACGCACGAACAAAACATCGCTGTTGGAACATAACTATGGATTATTTTGGACCAAACCTACATTTGTTATTGAAGTAGAAGTCCTGGGAGTGCATTCTGACGAAGAACAGGAAAGGTAATCAAACTTTTCTAATAGTAAATCTGACTTTGGTGAAGGCTAAACTTGGTGGGTGTCTAAATAGCTAGCCCTGTGATGCCGGGCTATCTACTTAGAATATTGCAAAATGTGCTTTCACCGAAAAGCTATTTTAAAATCGGACATATCGAGTGCATAGAGGAGTAATGTATCTATAATTCTTAAAATAATTGTTATGCTTTTTGTGAACGTTTATCGTGAGTAATTTAGTAAATTGTTAGTAAATTCGCCGGAAGTTTGCGGGGGGTATGCTAGTTCTGAACGTCACATGCTAATGTAAAAAGCTGGTTTTTGATATAAATATGAACTTGATTGAACAAAACATGCATGTATTGTATAACATAATGTCCTAGGTGTGTCATCTGATGAAGATCATCAAAGGTTAGTGCTGCATTTAGCTGTCTTCTGGGTTTTTGTGACATTATATGCTAGCTTGAAAAATGGGTGTCTGATTATTTCTGGCTGGGTACTCTGCTGACATAATCTAATGTTTTGCTTTTGTTGTAAAGCCTTTTTGAAATCGAACAGTGTGGTTAGATTAACGAGAGTCTTGTCTTTAACCTGTTGGGGCTAGGGGGCAGTATTGAGAAATTTGAAAAAAATATGTGCCCATTTTTAAATAGCTGTAAAATAGTCATATGTTTGAGAAATTGAAGTAATAGCATTTCAAAGGTATTTGAAAATCGTGCCACAGGATTCAACTGGCTGTTACGTAGGTGGGACGAATTCGTCCCGCCAGTCCTAGAGAAGTTAACAAAGTACTGAGTAAAGTGTCTGAATACTTATGTAAATGTGATATCAGTTTTTTCTTTGTACACATTTGCAAAAACGTCTAAAAACCTGTTTTTGCTTTGACATTATGGGATTTTGTGTGTTGATAGATGAAAGAAAAAAACGATTTAATCCATTTTAGAATAAGGCTTTAACGTAACAAAATGTGGAAAAAGTCAAGGGGTCTGAACACTATCCGAATGCACAGTAGTTATATCACAATAGGAAGTATAAGTCCTCTGCTGCTGAGTGACAGTGTATGTTCTGGCTGTAACCCTAGAGTAGCACATTTGATTAATTCTCACACATACACACACACTGCCCGACTGGACTGGCAAGACACTGATAGGTCTCTGGAAGTAAATCTAGTGCTCGTAAGACCTCTCTCACACACACACACACACACGCACACGCACACGCACACACACACACACACACACACACACACACACACACACACACACACACACACACACACACACACACACACACAGGCTTCATGCTACTGTAGACACATGCGCACACACTACATAATTATGTCACACAGTCTTTCAGGATCATTAAAGTTTACGACTGTATGGAAGAAACACACAGGCAACAACTCAGGCAGTCACACAGGCTGCTTATCAATGAGTGATGTGGGAGAATGTTCAGAGTGCAATACACATCATTCATACATGGGAAAGTCGAAAATAAATTAGACCTACACTACCGTTCAAAAGTTTGGGGTCACTTACAAATTTCCTTGAATTTGAAAGAAAAGCCTATTTTTTGTCCATTAAAATAACATCAAACTGATCAGAAATACAGTGTAGACATTGTTAATGTTGTATTTCCAGCTACTATTGTAGCTGGAAACGTCTGATTTTTAATGGAATATCTACATAGGCATACAGAGGCCCATAATCAACAACCATCACTCCTGTGTTCCAATGGAACGTTGTGTTAGCTAATCTAAGCTTATCATTTAAAAAAGGCTAATTGATCATTAGAAAATCCTTTTGCAATTATGTTAGCACAGCTTAAAGGCCAGCATCCCGGAGTCGCCTCTTCAACTGGTGTTTTGCGGGTACAATTTAATGAAGCTGCCAGTTGTTTCTCAAACTAGGCACTCTAATGTACTTGTCCTCTTGCGCAGTTGTGCACCGGGTCCTCCCACTCCTCTTTCTATTCTGGTTAACGCCAGTTTGCTCTGTTCTGTGAAGGGAGTAGTACACAGCGTTGTACGAGATCTTCAGTCTTCATTTCTCAGAACAAGAATAGACTGACGTGTTCCAGAAGAATGTTATTTGTTTCTGGACATTTTGAGCCTGTAATTGAACCCACAAATGCTGATGCTCCAGATACTCAACTAGTCTAAAGAAGGCCAGTTGTATTGCTTCTTTAATCAGGACAACAGTTTTCAGCTGTGCTAACATAATTGCAAAAGAGTTTTCTAATGATCAATTAGCCTTTTTAAATGATAAACTTGGATTAGCTAACACATGTCTATTTACCACCACAAACCGATGCTGGAACTAAAACTGCACTCAATGAGCTGTACAGGGCCATAAGCAATGAAGAAAATGCTCATCCAGATGCGGCGCTACTAGTGGCCGGTGACTTTAATGCAGGGAATCTGAAATCCATTTTACCTCATTTCTACCAGCATGTCACTTGTGCAACTAGAGGCAAAAAAAAATGCAGATCACCTTTACTCCACACACAGAAACGCATACAAAGCTCTCCATCGCCCTCCATTTGGCAAATCTGACCATTACTCTATCCTCCTGATTGCTACTTACAAGCAAAAACTCAAACAGGAAGTACCAGTGACACGCTAAATACAGAAGTGGTTAGGCTTCATTAATAAGTGCATTGACGACGTCTTCCCCACAGTGGTTGTACGTACATATCCCAACCAGAAGCTATGGATTACAGGCAACATCCGCACTGAGCTAAAAGCTAGAGCTTTCAAGGAGCGGGACACTAATCCAGATGCTTATAAGAAATCCCACTATGCCCTCCGACTAATCAAAGGTTGAATCCTACTACATCGGCTGTGATGATCGTTGGATGTGGCAAGGCTTGCAAACTACTATGGATTACATGTTTCAAGCAGACCACCATAGTCCCTGTGCCCAAGAACGCCATGGTAACCTGTCTAAATGACTATCACCCCACAGCACTCACATCTGTAGCCATGAAATGCTTTGAAAGGCTGGTCATGGCTCATATCAACACCATCATCCCAGACACCCTGGAATTCACATACCGCGCCAACGGATCCACAGATAACGCAATCTCTATTGCACTCCACACTGCCCTTTCCCACCTAGACAAGAGGAACACCTATGTGAAAATGCTGTTCATTGACTACAGCTCAGCGTTCAACACCAAAATCCCTCCAAGCCCATCACTAAGCTAAGGATTCTGGGACTGCAACTGGATCCTGAACCTCCTGATGGGCCGCCCCCAGGTGGTGAGGGACAGCATGGCGGATGTGTTGTTGCTTACCTTCACTACCTGGGGGTGGCCGGTCAGGAAGTTCAGGATCCAGTTGCAGAGGGAGGTGTTGAGGGTAGGCAACAACACATCTGCCACACTGATCCGCAACACGGGGGCCCCTCGGGGGTGTGTGCTTAGTCCCCTCCTGTACTCCCTGTTCACCCACGACTGCGTGGCCACTCACGACTCCAACACCATCATTAAGTTTGCCAATGACACAACGGTGGTAGGGATGATCACCAACGACAATGAGACAGCCTATAGGGAGGAGATCAGAGGCCTGGCAGCATGGTGCCAGGACAACAACCTCTCCCTCAACTTCAGCAAGACAAAGGAGCTGATCGCGGACTGAACACGCCCCCATTCATATCGACAGGTCTGTAGTGGAATGGGTCTAGAGCTTCAAGTTCCTCGGTGTCCACATCACTAAGGATCTATCATGGTCTGCACACACCAACACAGTCGGGAAGAGGGCATGACAACACCTTTTCCTCTTCAGGAGGCTGAAAAGAATTTGCATGGGCACTCCGATCATCAAAAAGTTCTACAGCTGCACCATTGAGAGCATCTTGACTGGCTGTATCACCGCTTGGTATGGCAACTGCTTGGCATCTGACCGCAAGGCGCAACAGATGGTAGTGTGTACAGCCAAGTACATCAATGGGGCGGAGCTCCCTGCCAACCAGGACCTCTATACCAGGCAGTGTCAGAGGAAGGCACTAAAAATTGTCAAAGACTCCAGCGAACCAAGTCATATACTGTTGTTTTCTCTGCTACCGCACGGCAAGCAGTACCAATGCACCAATTCTGGAACCGCAGGACCCTGAACAGCTCCTACCCCCAAGCCATTAGACTACAAAATAGTTAATTAAATAGTTAACCAAATACCTACAGAGACTATCTGCATTGACCCTTTTTGCACTAACTTTTTTGACTTATCACGCTGCTGCTACTGTTTATTATCTGTCACTTTATTTCTAGTTATACACTACATGACCAAAAGTATCTGGACACTTGCTCGTCAAACATCTCATTCCAAAATCATGGGCATTGATATGGATTTCGTCCCCCCTTTGCTGCTATAACAGCCTCCAATCTTCTGGAAGGGTTTCCACTAGGTATTGGAACATTGAATGGACTTGCTTCCATTCAGCCACAAGAGCATTAGTGAGGTCAGCCACTGATGTTTGGTGATTTGGCCTGGCTCGTAGTCGGCGTTCCAATTCATCCCAAAGGTGTTTGATGGGGTTGAGGTCAGGGTTCTGCGCAGGCCTGTCAAGTTCTTCCACACCGAACTCGACAAACCATTTCTGTATGGACCTCGCTTTTTGCACAGAGGCATTGTCATGTTGAAAGAGGAAAAGTGCCTTCCCCAAACTGTTGCCACAAAGTTGGATGCACAGAATCATCTAGAATGTCATTGTATGCTGTAGTGTTAAGATTTCTCATCACTGGAACTAAGGGGCCTAGCAAGAACCATGAAAAACAGCCCCAGACCATTATTCCTCCTCCAACAATCTTTACAGTTGGCACTATGCAATGGGGCAGGTAGCGTTCTCCTGACATCCACCAAACCCAGATTCGTCCATCGGATTGACAGATGGTAAAGCGTGATTCATCACTCCAGAGAACGCATTTCCAATGGTGGCGAGCTTTACACCACATCCAGCTGACACTTGGCATTGCGCATTTCATGAAGTTCCCAACAAACAGTTATTGTGCTGGCGCTGCTTCCAGAGGCAGTTTGGAACTCGATAGTGAGTGTTGCAACTGAGGACAGACACGTGGCGGTCCCGTTCTGTGTACTTGTGTGGCCTACCACTTTGCGGTTGAGCCATTGACGCATCTAGACATTTCCACTTCACAATAACAGCATTTACAGTTGAATGGGGTAGCTCTAACAGGGCAGAAATTTGACGAACTGACTTGTTGGAAAGGTGGCATCCTATGACAGTGCCACGTTGAAAGTCACCTAGCTCTTCAGTAAGCCATTCTACTACAAATGTTTGTCTATGGAGAATGCATGGTTGTGTGCTCGATTTTATACACCTGTCAGCAACGGGTGTGGCTGAAAAAACAAAATCCACTAATTTCAAGGGGTGTCCATATACTTTTGTATATACAGTGTATGTACTAGAGGTCAACCGATTATGCTTTTTCAACGCCGATACCGATACTGATACTGATTAATGGATGACCGAACAACCATGTCGATACCGATTATTTGGCCGATTTGTTTTATTTATTTGTAATAATGACAATTACAACAATACTGAATGAACACTTATTTAACTTAATATAATACATAAATAAAATCAATTTAGCCTCAAATAAATAATGAAACATGTTCAATTTGGTTTAAATAATGCAAAAACAAAATGTTGGAGAAGAAAGTAAAAGTGCAATATGTGCCATGTTAGAAAGCAAACGTTTAAGTTCCTTGCTCAGAACATGAGAACATATGAAAGCTGGTGGTTCCTTTTAACATGAGTCTTCAATATAGCTTCTGTCCCTCTCCTCGCTCCTACCTGGGCTCGAACTAGGAACACATCGACAACAGCCACCTTCGAAGCAGCATTACCCATGCAGAGCGAGTGACGTTTGAAACGCTATTAGCGCGCACCCGCTAACTAGCTAGCCATTTCACATCGGTTACACCAGCCTAATCTTGGGAGTTGATAGGCTTGAAGTCATAAACAGCGCAATGCTTGAAGCACAACGAAGAGCTGCTGGCAAAACGCACTAAAGTGCTGTTTGAATGAATGCTTACGAGCCTGCTGCTGCCTACCATCGCTCAGTCAGACTGCTCTATCAAATCATAGACTTAATTATAACATAATAACACACAGAAATACGAGCCTTAGGTCATTAATATGGTCGAATCCGGAAACTATCATCTCGAAAACAAAACGTTTTTTCCTTTCAGTGAAATACGGAACCGTTCCGTATTTTATCTAAAGGGTGGCATCCCTAAGTCTAAATATTCCTGTTACATTGCACAACCTTCAATGTTATGTCAAAATTACGTAAAATTCTGGCAAATCAGTTCGCAACGAGCCAGGCGGCCCAAACTGTTGCATATGCCCTGACTCTGCAATGAACGCAAGAGAAGTGACACAATTTCACCTTGTTAATATTGCCTGCTAACCTGGATTTCTTTTAGCTAAATATGCAGGTTTAAAAATATATACTTCTGTGTATTGATTTTAAGAAAGGCATTGATGTTTATGGTTAGGTACAGTCGTGCAACGATTGTGCTTTTTTCGCAAATGCGCTTTTGTTAAATCCTCCCCCGTTTGGCGAAGTCGGCTGTCTTTGTTAGGAAGAAATAGTCTTCACACAGTTCGCAATGAGCCAGGCGGCCCAAACTGCTGCATATACCCTGACTCTGTTGCAAGAGAAGTGACATAATTTTCCCTAGTTAAAAGAAATTCATGTTAGCAGGCAATATTAACTAAATATGCAGGTTTAAAAATATATACTTGTGTATTGATTTTAAGAAAGGCATTGATGTTTATGGTTAGGGACACGTTGGAGAAACGTGTACCTAAGCGATTATATGCAACGCAGGACAGGCTAGATAAACTAGTAATATCATCAACCATGTGTAGTTAACTAGTGATTATGATTGATTGATTGTTTTTTATAAGATAAGTTTAATGCTAGCTAGCAACTTACCTTGGATTCTTACTGCATTCGCGTAACAGGCAGGCTCCTCGTGGAGTGCAATGTAAAGCAGGTGGTTAGAGCGTTGGACTAGTTAACCGTAAGGTTGCAAGATTGAATCCCCGAGCTGACAAGGTAGAAATCTGTTGTTCTGCCCCTGAACAAGGCAGTTAACCCACCGTTCCTAGGCCGTCATTGAAAATAAGAATGTGTTCTTAACTGACTTGCCTAGTTAAATAAAGGTGTAAACATTTTTTTTTAATAATTTTTTTTAAATCGGCCAAATCGGCGTCCAAAAATACTGATTTCCGATTGTTATGAAAACTTGAAATCGGCCCTAATTAATAGGCCATTCCGATTAATCGGTCGACCTCTAGTATGTACATATCTACCCCAATTACCTCGTATGCCTGCACAAGCCAAGTTATCATTACTCATTGTGTATTTATTAGTACTTTTATTTATTATTACGTGATTTACTTTTATATTATTTCTCTATTTTCTTTCTCTCTGCATTGTAGGGAAGGGCCTGTAAATATACATTTCACCTGAAGTTTACAAAGTATGTTAACATCTGACTTCGTTTCCAACAGAGGACCCCAGTTTACCTCCCAGGTACGGAGATCCTTCTGTTCAGCGCTTGGTATCAATGTCAGTCTTTCTTCTGGATACCACCCCCAGACCAACGGCCAGACCGAACGGGCCAACCATGAGATGGAGACTGCCCTACGCTGCTTGACTTCTGCTAACCCTTCCTCCTGGAGCGCTCAGCTACCCTGGGTTGAATATGCCCACAACACCCTCATCAACGCCTCGTCAGGTATGTCACGCTTCGAGTGTGCTCTGGGTTACCAACCACCCTTGTTCCCCGACCAAGAGGTTGAGGTTCCCTCTGTCTAGGATCATCTGGGCCGTTGTCACCGTACCTGGAGGAAGGCTCGGGCTGCCCTTCTTCGTGCTTCCGACAGGACCCAGTCCCAAGCCAACTGTCGCCGGGCCTCTGCTCTAGTCTACACCCCGGGTCAAAAGGTATGGCTCTCATCGAAGGACCTGCCATTGAAGGTGGCATCGAAGAAACTTTGCCCCCGATTCATTGGTCCCTTTGAAATTGACCGGGTCATTAACCCCTCTGAGGTGCGCCAGAAACTCCCAGCCTCTCTCAGGATCCATCCTACCTTCCATGTATCCCTGATTAAACCTGTCTGCTCCTGCAGCAGCTCCTCCACCCCCTCGGCTCATCGTTGTGCCTGTTTTCCTTGCCTGACGCTGTTTTCCTTTCAGCTACAGTTCTGCCCGCTTTGACTCTGGTCCCTGTCTCCAGTCCCATGTCACATCATCCTGCTAATCTGTCCTGGATTCCCCACTCTACTACTCCCTTGGATTCCCCTCTGGACCTGCTTACCCTATCTCAACCCCTCTCGCTCCAGCTTCAGCTTCCGCACCTGGTTTCCAGCTTCCCGCCCAAGCTTCTACTGACCTGCACTCCATCTCCCCCGTGTGTCAATAAATACCTTGGTTACTTCATCCCCGTTTCCTCGTCTGAGTCTGCTCTTGTGACAAATGTTTGATTTTGATTTGAGAAGACTGCACTGAGCTTAGATAGTGACTAAATGACTGTCCACCCACAGTTTAAAATAGGCTTGGATAGTGAATGACTGTCCACTCACAGTTTAAAATAGGCATAGATGGCGAATAAATGATTGTCCACTCAGTTTAAAATAGGGACACAACCTGATACATTTCCTATAAATAAAGAAAATAATGTACAAGTGGGAAGCTGGAGATGGTATTTACACACAACAGACACTGTATAATGTTCTGTTTCCACTCCTCCCACATTCAACAGTACAGAGAAGATCACCTGCTCCTACATGTATAGATTACATAGGACATGTATCTCTGTCATTAAGGGCAGGCTGTAGTTCACAAACATGTTTACCAACCACCCAAAATGATTTCCACTCTACAGAGAAACGTCATCTAACATGATGTGTGTTTCATATGCAACAGCCGAGGGAGTTCTAGAAAGACCACCAAAAACACTAAGAGTATAAACAACAACCATCGGTTTCACTGTTAACACCAATAGGTATTAGGTCTAATATAACTCTCCAACTTACCAGTTCAGCATGAAGTAACTTCAGTGGGTGAAACTCATATCTTGGCCTGTGAGGACAGAGGAGGGAACATTTAAAGGCCCAATGCAGCCGTTATCTCAATATCAAATCATTTCAAAATGCTTCTTAGCAAAGATCAATTTCTCAAGCAATAATTTAGCTAGGACTGTCTGGGAGTGGTCTGAGTGGGGAGGGGAAAACTGAAAACTAGCTGTTATTGGCAGAGACGTTTGGAACTCTCTTTCTTATTGGTCTATCAACTAATTTAACGCCTGGGTTCGAGTGGTCTTTTCAAAACAGCTGTTACACTAAAAGGAAATTATTCAAATATTAGTATTTTCACAGTATTATTCCAACCTCATAGTGTGGAGATGTATATAAAACACAAGAAAATCTAGTTTTTGACTGGACTGGGCCTTTAAGAACAGGTCAGCTCTGGACATTAGGATCCTCCCCTTAAATCAAGAAAAACATTAAACCTATGGACATGAACCTCACAGATGGACTGGAGACAGACAGACAGACAAACAGACAGACACACACACACACACACACCTCCGCCCCTCTCCCCAGCCAAGGAAAACACCCCAGTAAAATTATAATATCCACAATGGAGGCTTGGGAAGAGAGTCCTGTTTTGTTTAGCTATAACATTAAAGCTGAAAGCTATGAATCATAATGTGTTTAAACGAACAATGGAACTATTCGTCATAGATAATCAGATCTGTCTGTTATTTTAAACTGATTTTCAGTGTGTATGTGTGTGTGTGTGCATGTGTGAGTGTGTGTGTGTGTGTGTGTGTGTGTGTGTGTGTGTGTGTGTGTATATATGTGCATGTGTATGTATGTACAGTTGAAGTCGGAAGTTTACATACACCTTAGCCAAATATTCACAATTTCTGACGTTTAATCCTAGTAAAAATTCCCTGTCTTAAGTCAGTTAGGATCACCACTTTATCGTAAGAATGTGAAATGTCAGAATAATAGTAGAGAGAATGCTTTATTTCAGCTTTTATTTCTTTCATCACATTCCCAGCGGGTCAGAAGTTTACATACACTCAATTAGTATTTGCTAGCATTGCCTTTAAATTGTTTAACTTGGGTCAAACGTTTCAGGTAGCCTTCCACAAGCTTCCCACAATAAGTTGGGTGAATTTTGTCCCATTCCTCCTGACAGAGCTGGTGTAACTGAGTCAGGTTTGTAGGCCTCCTTGCTCGCACACACATTAACAGTTCTGCCCACAAATTTCCTATGGGATTGAGGTCAGGGCTTTGTGATGGCCACTCCAATACCTTGACTTTGTTGTCCTTAAGCCATTTTGCCACAACTTTGGAAGTATGCTTGGGGTCATTGTCCATTTGGAAGACCCATTTGCGACTAAGCTTTAACTTCCTGACTGATGTCTTGAGATGTTGCTTCAATATATACGCATAATTTTCCAGCCTCATGATGCCATCTATTTTGTGAAGTGCACCAGTCCCTCCTGCAGCAAAGCATCCCCACAACATGATGCTGCCACCCCCGTGCTTCACGGATAGGATGGTGTTCTTCGGCTTGCAAGCCTCCCCTTTTTCCTCCAAACATAACGATGGTCATTATGGCCAAACAGTTCTATTTTTGTTTCATCCGACCAGAGGACATTTCTCCAAAAAGCACGATCTTTGTCCCCATGTGCAGTTGCAAACCGCAGTCTGGCTTTTTTATGGCAGTTTTGGAGCAGTGGCTTCTTCCTTGCTGAGCGGCCTTTTAGGTTATGTCGATATAGGACTCGTTTTACTGTGGCTATAGATACTTTTGTACCCGTTTCCTCCAGCATCTTCACAAGGTTCTTTGCTGTTGTTCTGGGATTGATTTTCACTTTTCGCACCAAAGTACGTTCATCTCTAGGAGACAGAACGCGTCTCCTTCCTGAGCGGTATGACAACTGTGTGGTCCCATGGTGTTTATACTTGGGTACTATTGTTTGTGCAGATGAACATGGTACCTTCAGGAATTTGGACATTGCTCCCAAAGACGAACCAGACTTGTGTAGGTCTATAATTAATTTTTCTGAGGTGTTGGCTGATATGTTTTGATTTTCCCATGATGTCAAGCAAAGAGGCACTGAGTTTGAATGTAGGCCTTGAAATACATCCAAAGGTACACCTCTAATTGACACAAATTATGTCAATTAGCCTATCAGAAGCTTCTAAAGCCATGACATCATTTTCTGGAATTTTCCAAGCTGTTTAAAGGCACAGTCAACTTAGTGTATGTAAACTTCTGACCAACTGGAATTGTGATACAGTGAATTATAAGTGAAATAATCTGTCTGTAAACGATTGTTGGAAAAACTACTTGTGTCATGCACAAAGTAGATGTCCTAACCGACTTTCCAAAACTATAATTTGTTAACAAGAAATGTGTGGAATGGTTGAAAAACTAGTTTTAATGACTCCAACCTAAGTGTACGTAAACTTCTGACTTCAAATGTGTGTGTGTGTGTGTGTGTGTGTGTGTGTGTGTGTGTGTGTGTTTGTGTGTGTGTGTGTGTGTGTGTATGTGTGTGTGTATATGTGTGTATATGTTTGTGTGTGTGTGTATGTGTGTATATGTATATGTGTGTGTCTATATATGTTTATGTGTATGTATGTGTGTGTGTGTGTGTGTTAGAGGTCGACCGATTAATCGGAATGGTCGATTAATTAGGGCTGATTTCAAGTTTTCATAACAATCGGACATCGGTATTTTTGGACACCGATTTGGCCGATTTTTATTTTATTTTTTTTATTTTATTTTTTTACACCTCTATTTAACTAGGCAAGTCAGTTAAGAACACATTCTTATTTTCAATGACGGCCTAGGAACGGTGGGTTAACTGCCTTGTTCAGGGGCAGAACGACAGATTTTTACCTTGTCAGCTCGGGGATTCAATCTTGCAACCTTACGGTTAACTAGTCCAACGCTCTAACCACCTGCTTTACATTGCACTCCACGAGGAGCCTGCCTGTTACACAAATGCAGTAAGAAGCCAAGGTAAGTTGCTAGGTAGGTAGTAAACTAATCTTATAAAAAACAAACAATCAATCAATCAATCAATCATAATCACTAGTTAACTACACATGGTTGATGATATTACTAGTTTATCTAGCGTGTCCTGAATTGCATATAGTCGATGCGGTGCGCATTTGCGAAAAAGCACAAATAGCGCATAGAAGGCATAGAATATTAACAAAAGCGCACTTGCAATAAAGCACAATCGTTGCACGACTGTACCTAACCATAAACATCAATGCCTTTCTTAAAATCAATACACACATATATATTTTTAAACCTGTATATTAAGTTAATATTGCCTGCTAACATTAATTTCTTTTAACTAGGAAAATTGTGTCACTTCTCTTGCAACAGAGTCAGGGTATATGCAGCAGTTTGGGCCGCCTGGCTCGTTGCGAACTGTGTGAAGACTATTTCTTCCTAACAAAGACAGCCAACTTCGCCAAACGGGGGAGGATTTAACAAAAGTGCATTTGCGAAAAAAGCACAATCGTTGCACGACTGTACCTAACCATAAACATCAATGCCTTTCTTAAAATCAATACACAGAAGTATATATTTTTAAACCTGCATATTTAGCTAAAAGAAATCCAGGTTAGCAGGCAATATTAACAAGGTGAAATTGTGTCACTTCTCTTGCGTTCATTGCACGCAGTCAGGGTATATGCAACAGTTTGGGCCGCCTGGCTCGTTGCGAACTGATTTGCCAGAATTTGACGTAATTATGACATAACATTGAAGGTTGTGCAATATAACAGGAATATTTAGACTTATGGATGCCACCCGTTAGATAAAATACGGAACGGTTCTGTATGTCACTGAAAGAATAAACGTTTTGTTTTCGAGATGATAGTTTCCGGATTCTACCATATTAATGACCTAAAGCTCGTATTTCTGTGTGTTATTATGTTATAATTAAGTCCATGATTTGATAGAGCAGTCTGACTGAGCGATGGTAGGCAGCAGCAGGCTCGTAAGCATTCATTGAAAAAACACTTTCGTGCGTTTTGCCAGCAGCTCTTCGCTGTGGTTCAAGCATTGCGCTGTTTATGACTTCAAGCCTATCAACTCCCGAGATTAGGCTGGTGTAACCGATGTGAAATGGCTAGCTAGTTAGCTGGGTGCGCGCTAATAGCGTTTCAAACGTCACTCGCTCTGAGACTTGGAGTAGTTGTTCCCCTTCCTCTGCATGGGTAACGCTGCTTCGAGGGTGGTTGTTGTCGATGTGTTCCTGGTTCGAGCCCAGGTAGGAGCGAGGAGAGGGACGGAAGCTATACTGTTACACTGGCAATACTAAAGTGCCTATAAGAACATCCAATAGTCAAAGGTATATGAAATACAAATCGTATAGAGAGAAATAGTCATATAATTCCTATAATAGCTACAACCTAAAACTTCTTTCCTGGGAATATTGAAGACTCATGTTAAAAGGAACCACCAGCTTTCATATGTTCTCATGTTCTGAGCAAGGAACTTAAACGTTTGCTTTCTTACATGGCACATATTGCACTTTTACTTTCTTCTCCAACACTTTGTTTTTGCATTATTTAAACCAAATTGAACATGTTTCATTATTTATTTGAGGCTAAATTGATTTTATTGATGTATTATATTAAGTTAAAATAAGTGTTCATTCAGTATTGTTGTAATTGTCATTATTACAAATAAATAAAACAAATCGGCCGATTAATCGGTATCGGCATTTTTTGGCCCTCCAATAATTGGTATCGGTATCGGCGTTGAAAAATCATAATCGGTCGACCTCTTGTGTGTGTGTGTGTGTGTGTGTGTGTGTGTGTGTGTGGTGTGTGTGTGTGTGTGTGTGTTTGTGTGTGTGCGTGTGTGTGGTGTGTGCTAGGCTACCCTGTCGTTCCCAGACCTTATATGTCCATCTCCCTGATAGATGGATCAATGCAGCATAGCTGTTGTGTGAGAAGAGGAAGAGAGGACAGGAGGAAAACATCATACCTCAGTCAAAACAAAGGATGGAAATATGGAGTCAAATGACTGATCTAGAGCAGACTGGGACTGTCCCGTTGCAACACCACTGGATGATCAAGGTAGGTGTTGGACCGATAGATACAAGGTCGCTGGTTCCAGCCCCACTTGGTTTACCCCTGGAATTTGCTTCCATATGATGTTGGTTACCTCGCCGATATCAAAATCCCACGTGGGAAGACCCAAACACAGACAAACACAACCACCACTGACGCAGTCATGACCATGATACCACTGTCATCTCCAAACACAACAATTATTGGCCTGTGTGTGTGTGGGTGTGTGTATGTGTGTGTGTGTGTTTTCTGATTGACATCTCCACAGCCAGACCAGTACAGCTGAGCTAGGGGACTCCCTCCTCTAAACAGCATCATGGAGCAGGTCTGAAGACCAGCCAACATCTACGTTTCAACACTTAACAACATCACTGATTTACTGATTAACAAATATGCAATAAATCAATATTGAAGAAAAGTATGCAATACATCTTTTACTATTTGAACTGTGTGTGTATGTGTGTGTGTGTGCGAGTCCTCTACCACTAGATGCAGAGCCACACAGAAGTATCCTTCTAGTTTTGAAGGCAGCAGGGTAAACGGTGTGACTCATAGCAATCCTATCTGTTTGTTTTGCCTGTCTGGCTAAATGTCATTTCAGGCATGTGATCAGCTAAGGAACTGCCTGAGACTGCTTTTAGGTCCACCCCAATCTTTATTTCCAGTTTTACAGCTCACCTAAACATGATACTTTATCACGGCATTGCATTTGGTTTATTTTGTGTCTAGGATTCTGGAATAAATCTATTCTGGTGGTTTTTTTCACATCACTTGCCTTGGTTCAGCATTTATTTAATTTTTTTCTGAGCCAGGCACCAGCAGCAAGCTACTGTCAGCCAGCTGCTGTCAGACAAATACCATTTCCTCCTTGGAGATTTGAGATTAAAACAAGCACTTTTTAGCTGCCTAAACCGGTCTCCCTTTTCAGGGACTCAACGGCCCTGAAGTTGAGAAACACACACAGCAACCTGATTCACAACGAAGCATCAGCCATCCCATTAACACAACACAGTCAATATCCATCACAAAATCACTGCATTGTGTAATAGCAGCCAAATATATCACCTTTCCAAACAACCTGTACAATATGGCACAGACAGATTTTACACAAGCACAATAATCTGAGCCTTGGCCAACGAACAAACGCCCTGAATCAGTATAAGCTTTCCCCTCATAACAATAACCCTACCCTCTGACCCGAAAAAACACAGCCGTTAAGCTTCTTAGCCCAACTCTCTTCATCAGAATCAGCTTTAGGCTACGGTGGCTTCTAAACCATGCAGGTAAGGTCATTTGAGACCTTGGGACTATAAGGTTATATCTGAGCAAAGCAATGTTCTGAGATATTGAGCATTAAAGTTTTCACATCTCAGGTATCAGACCTCTTTTGTAGTCCTCACCGTAAAGGTACCTCAAGTGCAGAGGGGGGTGCAGTCACAGATAGAACCTTATGGCTCTGAAATGTCAATCTGGGTTCAACTATAAGGTCCTATCTGACACAGAATGATTTCAATTTCAATAGAAAAGTAGATTTGTAATGATTAAATAAAGGGAATACCCTTCCTTCTTTCTAATCATGTCATCAAATATATTAATTCATGTTCATCACACATTTGTTAAAGCGATAGTTCCCTAAAATGCAAATACACTATATCCTATGGAGAACTAACCACATTGCTAAAGCTTAGCTCTGGATGAGTAAACTGATATATTTTTCTGGTCTCTGACACCCAAAGTCAGTAAATGACTTGCTATTTACCAATAAAATGTGGTAAGTTATGTAATTTTAGAGAAATTCCACTTCCATGCAGGTTTTCGTATTGATATAGAACAAGACAAAAGCAGCAATGCCTCTCCTAAGGGTTTTAAACATGCTCTAAGAAACCTGTATTCATTTGTTCTTACCATAAAGAACTTACGTTATGGCCATTCTTCTAAAAAGGGGTGGACAAAACTCTTAAGTAATTAAAAATAAGGACCAGAACCTATTATGTCAATAATCAAGGACTTGGAACTGTAAGGTTCTATCTGCAAAATTAACACTAGGTGTACAAAATATTAGGAACATCCTAATATTGAGTTGCACCACCTTTTGCCCTCAGATCAGCCTCAATTCGTTGGGCATGGCCTCTACAAGGTGTCGAAGCTTTCCACAGGGATGCTGGCCCATGTTGACTCCAATGCTTCCCACAGTTGTGTCAAGTTGGCTGGATGTCCTTTGGTGGTGGACCATTCTTGATACACACAGGAAACTGTTGAGCGTGAAAAACCCAGCAACGTTGCAGTTCTTGACACAATCAAACCGGTGCGTCTGGCACCTGCTACCTTACCCCGTTCAAAGGCACTTCAATATTTTGTCTTGCCCATTCATTCTCTGAATGGCACACATACATAATCCATGTCTCAATTGTCTCAAGGCGTAAAAATCCTTCTTTAACCTGTCTCCCCATCATTTACACTGATTAAAGTGGATTTAACAAGTGACATCAATAAGGAATGATAGCTTTCACCTGGATTCACCTGGTCAGTCATGGAAAGAGCACTCTGAGTATAGTTTTGAGATAATGATTATTTTTCAAGTCCCAGATCTCAGAACCCTTTTGTAATGTTTCCCTCTTTCATGACTCAATAAGTATATCACCTTACATACAATTCTTTTTGATTGACCATCCAGCAATGAGATTGGATTCCAGAATTAACCTTACAGCACCAAGCCAAAAGGTGTTTGGGCAAATAGAACTTTCAGATTTTTCTCTTTTTTTTTCTCCATAGTAAATATACTTGTTTTATTATCTGACATATCTCACATATAAAGGCAGGCATCAAGGATCACCTAAAGAGCAACTCTATGTGAATAACTCATTTTTTACCAAATGTCATAAACCTTCATAGTCCCAAGGTCACTAATGGTTTTTGTGCAAAGGAGGTAGGTAGGGCAATGTTTGTCTCTCTAATCGCAATCGAAGTGCTTATGCCACTGTGTCAATACTATAAACCTGGATAGGGTTCTATTCCTACACACAGCAGACATGCAGTGACAGAAGCTACAGAATGGTCAATGGACACAGACAGACACTTCATTAGAGTTAGGAATCTAAAGACATTGTTTTAAGTAGCTATTGCTACACCACTGTTGTTATACAGTACTGTTTTTATTGTAGTAAACAAGTGTTCTCTTTAGTCATGCTAGACTCCTGAGATCCTATGTGTCTGATGAAAAGCATGCAACACATAAGCAGATGGAATGGCTTTTCTTTCTCATCAATCAGACATTTTTTGACGTGTTTAATTCGTTCTAGTGACCAACAGCAACATACTGCATTTTCGAGTTAAGGTCAATTCGGCCATTTGCTTCCAGGGTGAATATCTTGGTCGAAGCTAAGAAAGCAGCCACTTCAATGCATATCGACCAAGTCGTGGCAAACGGGTCTCTATCCCCCCTCTCCCCCATAATCGGAATCAGCTAAATGTCACTTCAAACACAGAGATTGTAAAAAAGTGTGTCATACACGTCCGGCTCCCTGTCAATGACCGCAAGCTTCACACACAGGACATTTGCTCCGTGCGTGCACGGGAACAGGTGGCAGTTCCGCGCACAGGTGTGCGTCTACAACACCACTGAACCAAAAAAAGGTAACTTGTGTACACTTTTTATCCCTTACATCAACATACATGTCGACTGTTATTTATTTACAAAAAAATACTTTGGACAAATGCCTTTCTCAATATCAAAACAGAAAATGGACTACTAATGCATCTCAAACAGCTGTCTGATACTGACAGAAATCAGTATAGCTCGACAAGAGTAGCCATTGGCTGATTGTTATTTCTTGATTCTCTTGCTTTATTTTGTGATGGAAGAAGCGGAACATGCATGGCAAACGAGTGCACACTGCACACACACACACACACAGCCCCAAACATCAGAATACTGGCTAACGTCAGCAAGATAGATAACGATGTCTGATAAGCAGACATCGTTAGCCTGAATTGGGATCTATATCTCTACAGCATCATGTATAAATTGAGCAAACTATTGTTCTATAACTCGTATGTCTGTTATCTAATTTAGCTAGTAGCTGTTATATGTTTAAACCCAAATAGTTTAGAGTGGTTTGCGTAAAAGCTAGCCTAGCAGGTGGTGCATCTCTCATGCAAGCATGCCAGTCTGACTACTTTTATGGGCAAGCAAGCTGGGTATCCCTGCTATTTATTGTCTGTCCTGTTAGCTAGCAGCTAGCAAGCCTCTACCTTGGAGAACAAAATACCGATATACCAATCCATTTGTCCATTTTTTGACGCTGCAAATAGCAAACCAGCTGACTAACATTACACCACAGATGAATGGGGACACATATCTTTGATTAGACTATATACCGTTTCTGCTAACGTTCCATTTCACAAAAACGAAAGCAATGCATGGATATGACATCCATGCACGTGTTGTGCATGCTTGTACACGAGCTATAATGTTATTTTACATCAAACCAAGAACGACCCTTTCGAAAATAACCCACAAGATTTGCCGCTGTTTGTGCAATCTAGTTTCCAGAACGACCTCTCTGGGAATGGAATATTCTCACGGGTTTCAACCACCAATATGAAAACAAGCGAACGTTTTTCTCTCTCCAATACTGTAAATGACTAGACACCCAGATCAACGAATCATACAAACGTGGTGCTCAGCAAAACATTGCAAAAGTCCCACTTTCAGCCAAAATGACAGAAATATGAAAATGCCCTTACGTAAATTGGTTGCGACGAGAACTGATAAAATCCGATGTGAGAAATGATGCTTACAGAGGCTGGGCCGGGATTTTCTCTCCTTTTTACAGCTGCTGTATCTCCCGCCCTCTCCCTGTTCCTCTCAAACTCTCTCTCTCTATCTTCCCCGGTCTTGTCTTTATCCTTCCCTTCCAAGAGCCCGCTCCTCTTGTACCACTCGCCATCCAGTGGAGAATGGCCAGATGCGTTCCTATAAGGAACCACTCACGGGATTTGTGTGTGCGTGTGCGCGTGCATGCGACTAGTGTACGTGCGTGCATGTGTGTGTGTGATAAATGACAGGTTGTAAGGGAATATTATGTTACACTACAATTTGGTGTGTGTGTGTGTGTGTGTGTGTGTGTGTGTGTGTGTGTGTGTGTGTGTGTGTGTGTGTGTGTGTCTGTGTGTGTGTGTGCTCATCCCACTAACAGTATTCCACAAATGCAATGCTTTTTTTGAGAGGCCTTGTCATGTTGATATAAATGTTGATACTTGAGTAGCTTAAGTAGAGCCCTCTCTAAATGATCCTCTCCTTGAGACCATAGATCAAATCAAATGATCAAATCAAATGTATTTATAAAGCCCTTTTTGCATCAGCAGATGTCACAAAGTGACATTGAACCATAATTTGCTCCAGGGTTGCCGTACTACTATGGCTGACCCTGTAAAACAACACATTTCACTGGACTTATTTGGTGTATGTGACAATAAAACAGCTTAATCCTGACATGTTTATTTCTTGGTCTGACAAGAGGAAATCTAAACTATTGTTTCTAAGCCCTTGGAGAAAAACCACATGATCAAAATCATATAAATTAATTGGCATGACATCATAGAGGTTGGCAGAGCAAGCTTCAAACAGGAAGCTCACCCCACGAAGCACACGATAAAATCAGTGACAGATTTGTTTTCTGTTTTGATGTTAAGGTTATAAAACTGTCATAAATAATGCACAGTGCCAAATTCTGATGTGAATGTGCATACTAGGTACTGGGTCATCAAATTACATTAAAAAGTTGCCAATATTACAGTATGTTTAAATGTTGTCATACAGTCATGTTTGGTTGTTGTCCTGCAATACCAGCCATAGCTAGCTATAGTAGGACAGCATGCAGTAGCAAGAGTTGAACAGTCTTAAAGGCTATTCCAATGGATGAAAGAGGTCCAGTTTACATTAGGGACCCCCTGTACTTAGGTTAGGCAGAGCTCTGCTTCTTGTAGTACTATATCCTGATCATTTTTCTTATTTAAGTGAATTCAGAATGTTTGCATTTCTGTCTTCTGTAACCTCTTTCAACATCCATCCAACATATTAGCCCAACACATGATCCATTTCTGTAATCCTTAGATGTTTCCTAATCACACAAAATCTCATTGAATTGTCATTGGAGTACAATTAGGACTATAATAATGGTGTCCAGTTTATCTAGCCTGCAGTCCCAGTCTACCAAATATGGTTTTGACTCAGTGTACACAAATGGGTGTGTCAAGCCTCCTGTAAATATGATATCAACATTTGCTTTTGTTGTGTGATTAGGAAACATCTTGAGGATTTCAGAAATGGACCATGTGTTGGGCTAACATGTTGGATAGATGTTGAAAGAGGTTACAGAAGACAGAAATGCAAAAAGTGTCCCACTTATTCAGAATTCACCCTATATTGTGTCTATATCAGACAAATTCTATAAAAAGGCGAAACGAGGAGAATAGCAGATGCACCTCTTCATAACTGTACCCTGAGGCTGTATGTTGCAAAAATATTCAACGAGAAAAACATTTACAAAAGGAAAGCAAATAGTAGGCCCTCCACCTTTTAAACAAAATACAAAAAAGACCACTGACCATTGTTATTACTGTTTCTGTGAAACATTGCTGTGAAAAATGAACATTCAGTACGGTTAGCCTAGACTCTGAGAGCCAAAAGTGATGTAGAAGATGTAGATGATGATATAGCCATGAGCCTACCCCTTCAATATGCTTGTTTAATTACCAGCGGAAATCTGTATTCAACAGGCATTTATTCTGTTTTGCATGAAATAACACTTCTGCAGAATGAGCAGGACCGGCCCGCTCTTCAGTTTTTCCATGTCAATTATGTGTACTTATTATTGCCACAGAATTTGCATGAATGAATCCATAGAAAAAATAAGGATATGGTTATTTGAACAGTTTGCACAGTCATTATCTTTGTTTCTAGAAAGAGAGCTCAAATGTATTAATTGCTGAATTCATTTTATGTCTGTTTTGTGGAAGCTGTACTGCGCCATTTCCCCTCACGTGGGCCAGCCCCCTAGCAATTCAAGTTCCAGCTAATGAGATTCAGCCCTTCGCCATTGGAATGGCAGATAGCAATAATCCTACACAGCAGAGCGAGAGAAATGGCATGGTGCACATATCTGCACATATGTGATGTTGTACACAACTTTTGGGGACCACTTTTGGGTCAAGGGCGCTACTTTCAGCACTACTGGCTAAAAAGTATACAAAAGTAGCAGAGAATCCCTTTAAGGTGCAGAGTGATTGGGTAAATTCAATGCTTGGGCCGCGGTGACTAGATAGCTGTGAGAATGTGTTAGCCGAACCAGTAACAACTGCATGGATAGTAGCTTACTGTGGTGTAATTTCTGCTACCGGTTTGTGCGTTTGTTATTGCAAAACAAAACATTGTTTGGCCCTTGGCAGCAACTGCATTCCACACAGCACAAGGACGACTGATAATTGCTTTGTTGTCGTATGTGTGTGTGTCTTTGTGTGTATCTCTTTTAGATCTGAAAAATGAACAACTGTAAAATAAACATTCATAGACTTCCTCATTCTCTTCAACGTATTAACCCAGACATCATAATTTTATGAATCTCTAAAAGTATTCATTTGAATTGTGTCCCATCACCTTAACCTTACCCAGGGTGATCTGGATGCCACACACTCAGGACAACGGACTGTGACAGTAGGACTGACCCACCTGACACAGGCCCTAGTAAACCACAACAGGGTTACTACTGTACACTTCCATTAAATCAAACCTCTATGTAATGTCTTAGAGTGGTATAACAACACAAAGATAAGAGTGGTCTTCAAATGGCTGACACATTGACTAAGTGGCAGGGAACTACTGTCTAGTCATGTGACTTATTCCAGTGATAATGGGCCTTGAGTGTGATGTTCTTATAACACACGTGCACACTATAATTGTGGTTCCACAGATCTTACTGGCGATAGCAGGAAATGCTCAACACACACACACTCAGTCATTCTTCTTCTCCCAGAAATTCTGTCCAGTCCTCTGTCTTGGTGTGGTTCATATAAAAACAGTTATCTGACACCTCCTCTTGTCCCTGCAGCAGATGGACAGATGGCAGTCGGTATTCCTGGGAGTTTGGACTCTGTGTGTGTGTGTGTGTGTGTGTGTGTGTGTGTGTGTGTGTGTGTGTGTGTGTGTGTGTGTGTGTGTGTGTGTGTGTGTGTGTGTTTGTGTGTGTGTGTGTGTACGTGTGGACTGGAGGGAGCAGAGAGGCATCACTGTTTACATAACCATTGGAATCATATTAAAAACCATGGCCTGCCTCTTCTGCCTCCAGCCCAGCTCAGCCCAGCTCAGCCCAGCTCAGCCCAGCTCAGCCCAGCTCAGTGCAGCAGAGAGTTAATTAGGGCCTGTCTAGACTTGACAGTTCATGCAGCTTTAGTATTCTGATCATAGAGTTCTGATTATGAAATACCGAACATGTCATGTGTCTACACCTACATTTAAATATGTCTACCGTGTCCAGAGTGTGTCCGGATTCCCTTTTCCCGCCCTATATTCAAATGCCAGTATGCATTCTACAAACAATGGAATAGGCAAAATATGATGATAAGACAACAACAACTGATGGCAGTAGCTAACTACTATAGCTAACTAGCCAGCTAACTTCTGTAGCTAGCCAGCAGGGTTGCCAGGACAAGTTAACATTTCTGTCCCAAAGACCACTCAAAACCCACCCAAAATCATCAATCAATCACATTTATTTATAAAGCCCTTTTTACATCAGCTGATGTCACAAAGTGCTATTCAGAAACCCAGCCTAAAACCCCAAACAGCAAGCAATGCAGATGTAGAAGCACGGTGGCTAGGAAAAACTCCCTAGAAATACAGGACCCTAGGAAGAAACCTAGAGAGGAACCAGGCTCGGAGGGGTGGCCAGTCCTCTTCTGGCTGTGCCGGTTGGAGATTATAACCGGTGCATGGCCAAGATATTCAAACGTTCATAGATGACCAGCAGGGTCAAATAATATTAATCACAGTGGTTGTAGAGGGGGCAACAGGTCAGCACCGAAGGAGTAAATGTCAGTTGGCTTTTCATAGCCGAGCATTCAGAGTTAGAGACAGCAGGTGCGGTAGAGAGAGAGAGTTGAAAACAGCACGTCCGGTGAACAGGTCAGGGTTCCATTGCCACAGGCAGAACAGTTGAAACTGGAGCAGCAGCACGACCAGGCGGACTGGGGACAGGAAGGAGTCATCAGGCCAGGTAGTCCTGAGGCATGGTCCCAAGGCTCAGGTCCTCCGGGAGGGGAGGGAGAGGGAGAGAGTGAGAATTAGAGGGAGCATACTTAAATTCACAGAGGACACCAGATGAGACAGGAGAAATACTCCAGACATAACAGACTGACCCTAGCCCCCCGACACAGCAGCATAAATACTGGAGGCTGAGACAGGAGGGGTCGGTAGACACTGTGGCCCCGTCCGACGATACCCCGGACAGGGCCAACCAGGCAGGATATAGCCCCACCCACTTTGCCAAAGCACAGCCCCCACCCCACTAGAGGGATATCTTCATACCACCAACTTACTACCCTGAGACAAGGCTGAGTATAGCCCACAAAGATCTCCCCCACGGCACGAACCAGAGCGGGGCGCCAAACCCGGACAGGAAGATCACGTCAGTGACTCAACACACTCAAGTGACACACCCCTCCTAGGGACGGGACGGAAGAGCACCAGTAAGCCAGTGACTCAGCCCCCGTAATAGGTTTAGAGGCAGAGAATCGCAGTGGAGAGAGGGGAACCGGCCAGGCAGAGACAGCAAGGGTGGTTCTTTGCTCCAGTGCCTTTCCATTCACATTCACACCTCTGGGCCAGACTGCACTCAATCACAGGACCTACTGAAGAGATGAGTCTTCAATAAAGACTTAAAAGTCGAGACCGAGTTTGCAACTCTCACATGGATAGGCAGACCATTCCATAAAAATGGAGCTCTATAGGAGAAAGCCCTGCCTCCAGCTGTTTGCTTAGAAATTCTAGGGACAATAAGGAGGCCTCCGTCTTGTGACCGTAGCGTACGTGTAGGTATGTATGGCAGGACCAAATCGGAAAGATAGGTAGGAGCAAGCCCATGTAATGCTTTGTAGGTTAGCAGTAAAACCTTGAAATCAGCTCTAGCCTTTACAGGAAGCCAGTGTAGAGAGGCTAGCACTGGGGTAATATGATCACATTTTTTTATTCTAGTCAAGATTCTAGCAGCCGTGTTTAGCACTAACTGAAGTTTATTTAGTGCTTTATCTGGGTAGCCGGAAAGTACAGCAATGCAGTAGTCTAATCTAGAAGTGACCAATGCATGGATGAACTTTTCTGCATCATTTTTGGACAGAAAGTTTCAGATTTTTGCAATATTGCGAAGATGTAAAAAAGCTGCCCTTGAAATATTCTTGATATGTTCGTCAAAAGAGAGATCAGGGTCCAGAGTAACACCGAGGTCCTTCACAGTTTTATTTGAGACGACTGTGCAATGATCAAGATTAATTGTCAGATCCAACAAAAGATTGCTTTGTTTCTTGGGACCTAGAACTAGCATCTCTGTTTTGTCTGAGTTTAAAAGTAGAACATTTGCCGCCATCCACTTCCTTATGTCTGAAACACAGGTTCCAGGGAGGGCAATTTTGGGTCTTCATCATGTTTCATCGAAATGTACAACTGTGTATCATCCGCATAGCAGTGAAAGTTATGTTATGTTTCTGAATGACATCACCAAGAGGAACCTTGAGGAACACCGAAACGTACAGTTGATTTGTCAGAGGACAAACCATCCACAGAGACAAACTGATATCTTTCCGACAGATAAGATCTAAACCAGGCCAGAACTTGTCCGTGTAGACCAATTTGGGTTTCCAATCTCTCCAAAAGAAAGGCCTCAAAACTAGCCCATATTTTTCACAGCAAGAGAGGAGTTGCCATATTTATAAAATCGTCCCTTTTCCATAGTTATCGAGCCAATTAAGAAAGAATATCGTAGTAACTTGTAATGACGTTAGAAGCTAAATCCTGTTTTCCTCAAAATAATAATTATTTCAAGCTATGACATGATGTAATAAAATAATTGAAATATGTGGCAACAGAAAAGATCATTTGCCCTTATTAAACTCGCCAGATCATTTTCCATCAATGGATGTCGATTTAACTTGTTTGACTGCTATGATTAAGAAATAAGGCACAAGGGGTGTGGTAATAGTCCCGTGTGGCTCAGTTGGTAGAGCATGGTGTTTGCAATGCCAGGGTTGTGGGTTCGATTCCCACGGGGGACCAGTATGAGAAAAAAAAATGTATGCATTCACTACTGTAAGTCGCTCTGGATAAGAGCGTCTGCTAAATGACTAAAATGTAAATGTAAAAAATGGTAATGGTCAATATACCACGGCTAAGGGCTGTTCTTAAACATGACGCAATGTGGAGTGCCTGGATACAGCCGTGAGCCGTAGTATATTAAGCCATATACCACATATACCACAAACCCCCGGGATGCCTTGTTGTGATTGTGATAAAGGCAGGTAGGTTATAGCCCTTGATAGGCCTAGATCTCATTTCAGATAGCCTATCTAATTTCAGATAGTCTACAGTTCCCTAAACAAGATGTAGGCAGGAAGTAAACTGAACAATTTAGCAGCTTGCTTAGTTCAAATTAAGAGACTAATTTATCCAACATGAATAGTGAGGTGATTTTCAGGTAAGAAGTGCTTGTGTTTCCCAATAACCTGTTGGAATAGGCTACTCAGGATGGGGTAATAATTTCAATCATTGGATTAAATATTAATAATAAGTAAATTAACTGAATATGCTTGTCAACAACAGCTAGTGTTAAACATATTTGTTTTTACCTGTATCCTAATCTGACTACTGTTACCGTCAACATTTCTTCCAAGATGGCGTAGCAGTGCAGACGTGTTTTGTTCGTCCTCTCGTGTACTTTTGTATTTTTCGCATTTTTTTGTATATATTTCAATTTTATTTTCAATCTCTTTTCCATTTTAATTCAATTATACCTTCCGGTAACCTGCCTCACCCAATGTGATACGGAACCGCTATTATTTTTAATTTTAAACCTTATAGCCAGAACCACCTAGCCATCAGAAGCTAACCACCTAATTAGCTACAAGCTATTTAGTCATTGTTAGCCACTGCTAGCGGCTTTTACCTTCTGCACAGATACCAGCCCTTTTTTTAGCCTGGATAATACTCGCCAGCCTACCAGTATCGGACTGTCTCTCCACTACAAAGCCGGATTCCTGCCAGAATCCCAGGACCATTACTCCTGATCTTCACAGCTAGCTAGCACTCACTGAGTTACCTAGTACTGAAGCTATCCCTGAGGCCCACCTCCCGGTCTACTCAGTTGTTCACCTGGACTCCACCCAAACACGGCTAGAACCCACTACTCCACCGGATCCTCGCCATAAGCTCTGGACCTTGGCACCGGATCACCGCTGCTACCGAGTGGCTATAGTGGCTAATGCCCCTGCCCCGAAGCTAGCACCAGTTAGCCGTGAGTCAGGCGCATCTCCCGGCTAGCAAACTAAATTACTACAACTACAATACCTCTTTTGCCATCTGGCTTGGATCCTTTGTCGACACGACGCCACGCCGCATCACCACGACTGGTCTGCAGACGAATACTCCATCCGCTGTGCCTCCAACCGGCCTCCGTCGGACATCGGAGCAGACGCTTCTACTAGCCCCGGGCTACTAACTTTAAACGCTGTGTCGCACGCGTGCTAGCGTAGTAGCAAGTACTCCGCGGCTTCCCTGTTCCATCTATTGCTGCCCCCTGGACCCTATGATCACTTGGCTACATAGCTGATGCCTGCTGGACTGTCCATTAGTCACGGTACTCCATTCTGTTTATTTTTTGTTTATTTGTCGGCCCCAGCCGCGAACTCAGGCTCTGTGTGTAGTTAACCGACCCTCTCTGCCCAGTCATCGCCATTTTACCTGTTGTTGTTGTTTTAGCTGATCAGCTGTTGTTGTCTCACCCGTTGTTGTCTAGCTAGCTCTCCCAATCAACACCTGTGATTACTTTATGCCTCGCTGTATGTCTCTCTCAAATGTCAATATGCCTTGTATACTGTTGTTTAGGTTAGTTATCATTGTTTTAGTTTACAATGGAGCCCCTAGTTCCACTCATCATACCTCTGATACCTCCTTTGTCCCACCTCCCACACATGCGGTGACCTCACCCATTATAACCAGCATGTCCAGAGATACAACCTCTCTTATCATCACTCAGTGCCTGGGCTTACCTCCACTGTACCCGCACCCCACCATACACCTGTCTGCACATATGCCCTGAATCTATTCTACCACGCCCAGAAATCTGCTCCTTTTATTCTTTGTCCCCAACGCTCTAGGCGACCAGTTTTGATACCCTTTAGCCGTACCCTCATCCTACTCCTCCTCTGTTCCTCGGGTGATGTGGAGGTAAACCCAGGCCCTGCGTGTACCCAGGCACCCTCATTTGTTGACTTTTGTGATCGAAAAAGCCTTGGTTTCATGCATATCAACATCAGAAGCCTCCTCCCTAAGTTTGTTTTACTCACTGCTTTAGCACACTTCGCCAACCCTCATGTCCTTGCCGTGTCTGAATCCTTGATTAGGAAGGCCACCAAAAATTCGGAGATTTCCATACCCAACTACAAATTTTTCCGTCAAGATAGAACTGCCAAAGGGGGAGGAGTTGCAATCTACTGCAGAGATAGCCTGCAAAGTTCTGTCATACTTTCCAGGTCTATAGCCAAACAGTTCGAACTTCTAATTTAAAAAATTAATCTCTCCAGAAATAAGTCTCTCACTATTGCCGCCTGCTATCGACCCCCCTCCGCTCCCAGCTGTGCCCTGGACACCATTTGTGAATTGATCGCCCCCCATCTAGCCTCAGAGTTTGTTCTGTTAGGTGACCTAAACTGGGATATGCTTAACACCCCGGCAGTCCTACAATCTAAGCTAGATGCCCTCAATCTCACACAAATCATCAAGGAACCCACCAGGTACAACCCTAAATCCGTAAACATGGGCACCCTCATAGACATTATCCTGACCAACTTGCCCTCCAAATACACCTCCACTGTTTTCAATCAGGATCTCAGCGATCACTGCCTCATTGCCTGTATCCGCTATGGGTCTGCGGTCAAACGACCACCCCTCATCACTGTCAAACGCTCCCTAAAACACTTCTGCGAGCAGGCCTTTCTAATCGACCTGGCCCGGGTATCCTGGAAGGATATTGACCTCATCCCGTCAGTCGAGGATGCCTGGTCATTCTTTAAAAGTAATTTCCTCACCTTAGATAAGCATGCCCCGTTCAAAAAATGCAGAACTATGAACAAATATAGCCCTTGGTTCACTCCAGACCTGACTGCCCTTTACCAGCACAAAAACATCCTGTGGCGGACTGCAATAGCATCGAAAAGTCCCCGCAATATGCAACTGTTCAGAGAAGTCAGGAACCAATACACGCAGTCAGTCAGGAAAGCAAAGGCTAGCATTTTCAACCAGAAATTTGCATCCTGTAGCTCTAACTCCAAAAAGTTTTGGGACACTGTAAAGTCCATGGAGAACAAGAGCACCTCCTCCTAGCTGCCCACTGCACTGAGGCTAGGTAACACGGTCACCACCGATAAATCCATGATAATCGAACATTTCAATAAGCATTTCTCAATGGCTGGCCATGCCTTCCTCCTGGCTACTCCAACCCTGGCCAACAGCTCCCCCCCCCTCCCCGCAGCTACTCGCCCAAGCCTCCCCAGCTTCTCCTTCACCCAAATCCAGATAGCAGATGTTCTGAAAGCGCTGCAAAACCTGGACACGTACAAATCAGCTGGGCTAGACAATCTGGACCCTCTCTTTCTAAAACTATCCGGCACCATTGTTGCAACCCCTATTACCAGCCTGTTCAACCTCTCTTTTGTATCGTCCGAGATCCCTAAAGATTGGTAAGCTGCCGCGGTCATCCCCCTCTTCAAAGGGGGTGACACCCAAGACCCAAACTGTTACAGACCTATTTCCATCCTGCCCTGCCTATCAAAGCCAAGTTAATAAACAGATCACTGACCATTTTGAATCCCACCGTACCTTCTCCGCTGTGCAATCCGGTTTCCGAGCCGGTCACGGGTGCACCTCAGCCTCGCTCAAGGTACTAAACGATATCATAACCGCCATCGATAAAAGACAGTACTGTGCAGCCGTCTTCATCGACCTGGCCAAGGCTTTCGACTCTGTCAATCACCGTATTCTTATCGGCAGACTCAATAACCTTGGTTTTTCTAATGACTGCCTAGCCTGGTTCACCAACTACTTTGCAGACAGAGTTCAGTGTGTCAAATCGGAGGGCATGTTGTCCGGACCTCTGGCAGTCTCTATGGGGGTACCACAGGATTCAATTCTCAGACCGACTCTTTTCTCTGTATATATCAATGATGTCGCTCTTGCTGCGGGCGATTCCCTGATCCACCTTTACGCAGACGACACCATTCTGTATATTTCTGGCCCTTCCTTGGACACTGTGTTAACAAACCTCCAGACGAGCTTCAATGCCATACAACACTCCTTCCGTGGCCTCCAACTGCTCTTAAACGCTAGTAAAACCAAATGCATGCTTTTCAACCGTTCGCTGCCCGCACCTGCCCGCCCGACTAGCATCACCACCCTGGACGGTTCCGACCTAGAATATGTGGACAACTATAAATAGCTAGGTGACTGGTTAGACTGTAAACTCTCCTTCCAGACTCATATTAAACATCTCCAATCCAAAATCAAATCTAGAATCGGCTTTCTATTTCGCAACAAAGCCTCCTTCACTCACGCCGCCAAACTTACCCTAGTAAAACTGACTATCCTACCGATCCTCGACTTCGGCGATGTCATCTACAAAATAGCTTCCATTACTCTACTCAGCAAACTGGATGCAGTCTATCACAGTGCCATCCGTTTTGTTACCAAATCACCTTATACCACCCACCACTGCGACCTGTATGCTCTAGTCGGCTGGCCCTTGCTACATATTCATCGCCAGACCCACTGGCTCCAGGTCATCTATAAGTCTATGCTAGGTAAAGCTCCGCCTTATCTCAGTTCACTGGTCACGATAACAACACCCACCCGTAGCACACGTTCCAGCAAGTATATCTCACTGATCGTCCCCAAAGCCAACACCTCATTTGGCCGCCTTTCCTTCCAGTTCTCTGCTGCCAGTGACTGGAACGAATTGCAAAAATCGCTGAAGTTGGAGACTTTTATTTCCCTCACCATGTCACAGTTGTCGTCTGTAATGGAGGACCAAGGCGCAGCGGAAGTGTGAATACTCATGGTTATTTATTACCAAAAAAAGGAGTAGAGCATCCACTTGAAAAACCCAATGACGGTGACAACAGTAGCAGTTTTACAGGCTATACACGCAGTGTAAAACCAATTCCCCACAACCCCAAAGACAAACACACACACCTATATAGAACTTCCAATCAAAGGCAACTATACACACCTGCCTTCAATTGGAAGTCTCAATCATCAACCCAACATTTAACAAACATAAACCTGCCACGTCCTGACCACAAAATTAAAACACTAGCTCCATCTGCTGGTCAGGACGTGACAGTACCCCCCCCTCAAGGTGCAGTCCCCGGAATGCACCTACCAACAGAAAAACACCAACAAAAAACCCATAAACAATAACCCCTAAACAATAAGGGAGGGAAGGGAGGGTGGCTGCCGTCACCGACGGCACTGTGCTACACCCTCCCTCCACAACCCACCTATCCTGGAGGTGGCTCCGGTTCTGGCCGTTCCAGGCAGTCGGGCCACTCTGGCAGTTCGGGGCAGTCTGGCCAGTCTGGCAGCTCGGGGCAGTCTGGCCAGTCTGGCAGCTCGGGGCAGTCTGGCCAGTCTGGCAGCTCGGTGCAGTCTGGCAACTCGGGACAGTCTGGGCAGTCTGGCAACTCGGGACAGTCTGGGCAGTCTGGCAACTCGGGACAGTCTGGGCAGTCTGGCCACTCCGGCAGTTCAGGGCAGTCTGGCCACTCCGGCAGTTCAGGGCAGTCTGGCCACTCCGGCAGTTCAGGGCAGTCTGGCCACTCCGGCAGTTCAGGGCAGTCTGGCCACTCCGGCAGTTCAGCGCAGTCTGGCCACTCCGGCAGTTCAGCGCAGTCTGGCCACTCTGGCAGTTCAGCGCAGTCTGGCCACTCCGGCGACTGTTGACTGACGGGCAGCTCCGACGACTGTTGACTGGCGGGCAGCTCCGACGACTGTTGACTGGCGGGCAGCTCTGACGACTGTTGACTGGCGGGCAGCTCCGACGACTGTTGACTGGCGGGCAGCTCCGACGACTGTTGACTGGCGGGCAGCTCCGACAACTGTTGACTGGCGGGCAGCTCTGACGACTGTTGACTGACGGGCAGCTCCGACGACTGTTGACTGGCGGGCAGCTCCGACGACTGTTGACTGGCGGGCAGCTCCGACGACTGTTGACTGGCGGGCAGCTCCGACGACTGTTGACTGGCGGGCAGCTCCGACGACTGTTGACTGGCGGGCAGCTCCGTCGACTGTTGACTGGCGGGCAGCTCCGACGACTGTTGACTGGCGGGCAGCTCTGACGACTGTTGACTGGCGGGCAGCTCCGACGACTGTTGACTGGCGGGCAGCTCTGACGACTGTTGACTGGCGGGCAGCTCTGGCGACTGTTGACTGGCGGGCAGCTCCTGCCCCGTCACACAGCCCTTGTGCCCCCCCCTAAAAAATTATTGGGGGTGCCTCTCGGTCTCCCAGTCCTTGCCAGCCTTCTTCCGCTGCTTGGTCCTGTGAAGGTGGGGAATTCTGTCACAGTTGTCGTCTGTAATGGAGGACCAAGGCGCAGCGGAAGTGTGAATACTCATGGTTATTTATTACCAAAAAAAGGAGTAGAGCATCCACTTGAAAAACCCAATGACGGTGACAACAGTAGCAGTTTTACAGGCTATACACGCAGTGTAAAAACAACCACCCACAACCCCAAAGAAAAACACACACACCTATATAGGACTTCCAATCAAAGGCAACTATACACACCTGCCTTCAATTGGAAGTCCCAATCATCAACCCAACATTTAACAAACACAAACCTGCCACGTCCTGACCCCAAAATTAAAACACTAGCTCCATCTGCTGGTCAGGACGTGACACACCAACTTTAAACATCAGCTACCTGAGCTGCTAACCGATCGCTGCAGCTGTACATAGTCCATCTGTAAATTGCCCACCCAGTCTACCTACCTCATTCCTATACTGTTTTTATTTTATTTACTTTTCTGCTCTTTTGCAGACCAGTATTTCTACTTGCATATCATCATATGCTCATTTATCACTCCAGCGTTAATCTGCTAAATTGTAATTATTCGCTCCTATGGCCTATTTATTGCCTACCTCCTCATGCCTTTTGCACACACTGTATATAGACTTTCTTTTTTTTCTACTGTGTCATTGACTTGTTTATTGTGTTATTGGCTTGTTTATTGTTTACTCCATGTGTAACTCTGTGTTGTTGTCTGTGTCACACTGCTTTGCTTTATCTTGGCCAGGTCGCAGTTGTAAATGAGAACTTGTTCTCAACTAGCCTACCTGGTTAAATAAAGGTGAAATAAAAAATAAAATAAATGCAAAAATCTAATGCGTTCTAACAACTGATCAGCAATTGCGATAGAGCTATGATAATTTCCAATTGAATTAACTAAACATGTCCATTAATAATTGCATAATAACACAAGACTACAACAACAATACATTTAAGTTATAGCCTATTTATTAAATTGGTTTGCCAGCTTCAGGTATCCTACCCAAGTGCGGTCAACATTAGAATGCAGTTTAAACCACCTCCGAGCTAATTTATGTAATGTGATCTATTTCGCCCAAAGTTGTTTTCCACTACTTTGTCTCCATTATTTCTTGATGTGCATCAGTTCTAGTGTATTAATATGTTTTATTGAAAAAGGGTTGGAAATAGGTGTCTCTATAATGACAATCTAAATAGCCTAACTACAACTGGTAAAAAGTTGTCACAAAATGCACGCGTGCTGCTCTCTCTCCTCTCGCTCACGTGACTCAGCCCATAGCTGTAGAGCTCTCTCAACACACACACACACACACACACACACACACACACACACACACACACACACACACACACACACACACACACACACACACACACACACACACGCCTTCCCCACAACTCGCTCAGCAACAGCCTGCCTCACTGCCTGATAGTCAGCAGCAGGTCACAGTGAAATATCAGTGGCGGTCAGTGCCGTTTAAGATGAGGGAGGACCATTTTTTTTCTCGTGAGCATGGCCTTATTTCTATTACAGCATATTGGATGACTAACATTCATATTCCATTCACCCAGTTCACTGTAACATCAATAGGTTTAGGCTACTACTGTACATGATGCTCATATTTTCCCTATACCCATCATGAAGTTGCTACAATTTAGCGAAGCCTATGAATGGAAGTTTACAGTGTAGGTGCACACAGGTCGAGCGAAAAATGTTAGATGACAGACTAGTGACACATTCAATACCTCCTTGCACACTCTTGCCTGCATCTAGCTGATATAGGGTGTAATCATTAGTCCAACAGTTGCAAACGAGAGTTTCTAGTATCGGCAGAATGGATACACCCCTAATCACGCATAAATGCAGTTCACTTTCATAGCAGCCACGTTGTATCCATTCTAGCCTCTATGCACTCTCCTCCTGTAACGGTTGTCGTCGGAAGTTGAAGGAGTGGACCAAAGCGCAGCGTGGTAAGTGTTCATGATTTGTATTATTCAATGAAACACTCCAACAAAAATAACAATGAACGAAAAGTGCACAGTTCTGTCAGGTACAGAATACAAAACAGATAAGAACTACCCACAAACACAGGTGGGAAAAGGTTGCCTAAGTATGATTTCAGAGACAACGATAGAAAGCTGCCTCTGATTGGGAACCCTACTCGGCCAAAACAAAGAAATAGATAACATAGAATGCCCACCCCACATCACACCCTGACCTACCCAAATAGAGAAATAAAACGGCTCTCTAAGGTCAGGGCGTCACACCTCCTGTTTAAGTACCCAAACTAGCCAACTGCATTTGCTAAGTAAGTGAAACTGAAAGTGAAAAAATTACAAAATCATCTCTCTTCCTTCTCCTTCAATTTTTAAGAAATTCATTTGTTGAAAACTGTTCCACTATTGTCTTTCTCTCTCTTTGAGTCAACTACTCACCACATTTTATGCACTGCAGTGCTACAGTGAGGGAAAAAAGTATTTGATCCCCTGATGATTTTGTACATTTGCCCACTGACAAAGAAATGATCAGTCTATAATTTTAATGGTAGGTTTATTTGAACAGTGAGAGACAGAATAACAACAAAAAAATCCAGAAAAACGCATGTCAAAAATTGTATAAATTGATTTGCAACCAAGAGCCTCCTAGGTTTTGTATTGAAGTCAATGTACCTGTAACGGTCATCATACGTAATGGACCAAGGCGCAGCGGGTTGAGTGCTCATCTTAACTTCATTAGAACACGTAACAATCAAAACAAGAAACCGATCGAACGAACAGTGTTGCAGGCTAACACACAGCAGTACAACAACAACTTCCCACAAAGGGACAGGTGAAACAGGGCTACCTAAGTATGACTCTCAATCAGCAACAACGATGTACAGCTGTTCCTGATTGAGAGCCATACCAGGCCAACACAAAGAAATACACAACATAGAAAACCATAGAAATACAAAACAAGAACATTACCCAAAAACCCCGGAACACATAAATCAAACACCCCTCTTACATAAATACATATCCCATTAAACCCCGAACCACATAAAACAAATACCCTCTGCCACATCCTGACCAAACTATAATAACCAATAACCCCTTATACTGGTCAGGACGTGAAAGTACCAAGAGGAGGACGGAAACTAGCTGTCCTCCGGCTACACCATTTTATTGGGAAAACCGCAAACATGTATCCTTGACAAGCTCCTGAAATGGTCAGCCAGATCTGAACACAATCAGACCACGAAGAGACTTTTGTGCTTCTAGGACCCGTCTTTCAATGCGATCTTAGTATTCTGATAGCGGATGTTGCATTTAAGTGTCAAATGTTGACACGACCTTAGGTGTCTTCCTGGTCCTTGGAATGTTCTGAGGCTTCGCTCTGTGTGTGTCTGTGTGTGTGTTTGTATGTGTGTGTGCGGTGTCTGTACACCTGTGGGATATTACTTGCATGGTCTATCTCTGAAGTTGAATCACAATGCATGGATGTAGTCATGTATCATGTAGTCATGATACATAATGGCGCCGGAGGAGATGGCGGCCGTTTTACGATCTCCTAACCAATTGTGCTATTGTGTGTGTTGTTTTGCGTTATTTGTAACTTATTTTGTACATAATGTTTCTGCCATCGTGTCTTATGACCGAAAAGAGCTTCTAGATATCAAGACAGTGATTACTCACCCTGTACTGGAGGAATACTTTTTCTTTAACGAGTCAGACGGTAAGGATTTACTTCAGACCCCCGACAAGGCCCTCATCCCCGTCATTCACAGGAGAAAGAGAGGTAGATATCGGGGACGAAGATCAGGGTGCCTTGTAAGGATCCGACGACAAGTGGGTAATCTGACTTTACCATCGGTCCTATTAGCCAACGTACAATCATTGGATAATAAAATAGACGAGCTGCGAGCACGTATATTCTACCAACGGGACATTAAAAACTGTAATATCTTATGTTTCACCGAGTTGTGGCTGAACGACAACATGAATAACATACAAGTCAATTAAGAGCCGTGTGGTGCCAGGACAACAACCTCTCCCTTAACTTGATCAAGAAAAAGGAAATGATTATGGACTACAAGAAAAGGAGGACCGAGCACGCCCCCATTCTCATCGACGGGGCTGTAGTGGAGCAGGTTGAGAGCTTCAAGTTCCTTGGTGTCCACATCACCAACAAACTAACATGGTCCAAACACACTAAGACAGTCGTGAAGAGGGCACGACAAAGCCTATTCCCCCTCAGGAGACTGAAAAGATTTGGCATGGGTCCTCAGATCCTCAAAAGGTTCTACAGCTGCACCATCGAGAGCATCCTGAACGGTTGCATCACTGCCTGGTATGGAAACTGCTCGGCCTCCGACCGCAAGGTGCTACATAGGGTAGTGCGTACGGCCCAGTAAATCACTGGGGCCAAGCTTCCTGCCATCCAGGACCTCTATACCAGGTGGTGTCAGAGGAAGGCCCTAAAAATTCTGAAAGACTCCAGCCACCCTAGTCATAGACTGTTCTCTCTGCTACCGCACGGCAAGCGGTACCGGAGCTCCAAGTCTAGGTCCAAAAGGCTTCTTAACAGCTTCTACCCCCAAGCCATAAGACTCCTGAACAGCTAACCAAAGGGCTACCCAGACCCCTCTTTTACGCTGCTTCTACTCTCTGTTTATTATCTATGCATAGTCACTTTAACTTTACCTACATGCACATATTACCTCAATTACCTCGACTAACCGGTGCCCCCGCACATTGACTCTGTATATAGCCACGCTATTGTTATTTTACTGCTGCTGTTGAATTATTTGTTACTTTTATTTTCTGTTTTACTTATCTATTTTTTAAATGAACACTTATTTTTTTCTTAACTTCTTAAAGCATTTTTGGTTAAGGGCTTGTAAAGAAGCATTTCACTGTAAGGTTTTATTCGGCACATGTGACAAATAACATTTGATTTGATTTGATTTTAATTTGATAGTCAGTGTAACTACAGTGCAGTGTGCCAAAGTAATGTGAACACAAGTGTTGTTGCTGTTTTGCACTGATAGACTACCCTATATTTAACCTCATTACAGACCACGCTAGTCAAATTCTTGGAAGTTCATGGTCTGCCATTTCGTGCACACACAAACACACACACGCACACACACACTAATAGTACATGATGACATAATAGCTGTGTTCTTGGAAATGGTTCAAAACAATAATATGTGACCCTGAACTGTGGCTGTTGTTCGAAAGGGTTTCTCATTCGCCTCGGTGTGTAAGGTAGAGGTAGGCAGCTCTGGTCCTGGACAGCCACCGTGTATAACGGTCTTCCTTCTTTCCTGTAAATCAATGACTAATTTCTACCTGGGAAACCAGGTGTGTGAACCTGAGTAATCAATATGAAAGGTTCCGTCAGCAATAGGTGTTCAATGGTAATTTCAATTGATTCTATTTTTTGTGTACAATGTCTGTCTGCGGCTCACTAGGATCCCTGGTCTAAAAGGTTTTTAATAATGTGTTGATTCATTGACATGGGTTAATTAATGTGTTCCTGTTATTCCGATGTAAAGGGGTTACTGTTACCTAGGAGATGATAATCGGAAGTAGGCCATAGAAATCCCCCTGCCTCTCTCACACACCAGCATGCACGGGGCATTCATCCATGTCACACACACACACACACACACACACACACACATCCACGTTACACACACACGTGTGCACACACACACACACACACACACACACACACACACACACACACACACACACACACACACACACACATGCGTGCACGCACACGCGCACACACACCTACACGGGTACTCCCACCGCCTAAGTGGATGGGGACATGTGGTTGTGCTTTGATCAATGTTTGTGCAATAGGCTTCTCTGGTAGAATGATCAGAGTGGGTTTTTCTTTGAATGATTCTCTTTCAACTGTTCTGTCTTCCCTACCTAGTTCCATTCACACCTCTCTTCTGTCCCTGTTTTCTGTACCTTTTGCCTCATCCTGTTTTTTTGTGCCTTACTGTGAATGAAAAACCGCAGAAAACAGTGAATGAAATCCGTCAGTGCATAGCTGCAGGAAGTAGGGGTGCTGAGGGTGCTGCAGGTCCCCCTGAAAAATCAACAATAAAAAAATATTACTACATGTTATTTTTTTGTTTTTGAAAAACAATAAAATCTTCACAAAATTAGTGCACTGGGCCTTTAATAGTCCTGTATTAGTGGACTGTTATATCTGTCTGCAGTGCCAACGCGGGCAAAAAGGTTTTGACAAAACATTTGCAAATAAATGTATGGCTATGAGTCAGTGTATTGAGTGAAGTAGGTTTACTGTTGTCCCTGTCTTTTTCCTGTATACTTTTTTTTTACATTGTGATGTATTGAATATGAGGATTACCAGGAATCAACACCTCTCTGTAAATGAAGAGTAAGGCCTCTGTAGTGAACACATTATTCTTTTATCATATGTGAACATGCACACATGAGTCCTCATCATCACAGTATTGCATAGAAGACATTAAAAAACACATCCCATCCCCCACCATAATCCAGGACTGAGACCTTGAGGCCTGGATGTGAATAACTCAGGCAGATCATACCGGGTAAACACACCCCATCGCTTGAAATGTCACCAACAGCGCCATTGAATCAGATTATTTTCAGAGGCGCAACTGGTTTGCACGTTGTCAAGCGGGTAGTCACTTGTGTTTGCAATCAGAGGACCTCTGATTAGAGCGCAGTAAAGGGACAGGGACAGTGGAGGAAGTGATACTGCATTGGAGGAAATCAACACAAAGACAAGTGCTCACTTTAGCAATGTACAATTATAGCCACATTTATTAATTACAAGCAGATTACCTTTACACTACTCTACTACGATCATCACCATCATCATCACCAGCATCATCACCATCATCAACACCATCACCACCACCATCATCATCACCATCATCATCCCCGTCATCTTCGTGTCAATGTTTTGCCTTTACATTATACACACATTTACAACAAAATGCATACACAAGTTGATGAACAGAAACTGTTAAAGTGGTTCACGACAAAATAAAAATACATGTCTAGCATTATTGTCTTTTTTAGGAGATACTTCTCAAAATACTGTTCATTATCACAAGTGTTTTTTTACTCAGTAGTGTTACCGTACTAAAAGTGCACACAGTCTATTCAATAACAGACAGCTTTGTATAATACAATGGCAATTTATACAATGATGCATTTCACACATTCAACATCAAAACAAGGCAAACCAATTCAAAAGGCACAGGACTCCCACATCAATAACAATCGTCTTTATACAAACCAAGTTGTACTTGTTGACACTTTATAATGTCATTCTTCACTTTAAAATGATTCAAGGCCCAGTGCAGTCAAAAACTACATCTTTCTGTCTTTTATTTATATTTCCACGCTATGAGGTTGGAATAATACTGTGAAATTGTGAAAATTATGATAATGCCCTTTTAGTGTAACAGCTGTAGTGCTGAGTGATTAGTGCTTTTTGAGGTTGGTTCGGTTTCGATTATAAAAAAATAATCACGGTTTTTGATTTTGATAATTTTTTTAAACATGAAATGTATTATGAAATAATGACTTTAGAGCTTTTTAATGGAAATTTTAAAACCAAAAATAGTGAACATTCAATTGCCAAAACATTGAACATATTCCATTGTCTCTGTCAGGTCCACATCAAACATTACATTTACATTTTAGTCATTTAGCAGACGCTCTTATCCAGAGTGACTTACAGTAGTGAATGCATACATTTAATACATTTTTTCCCCATACTGGTCCCCCGTGGGAATCAAACCCACAACCCTGGCGTTGCAAACACCATGCTCTACCAACTGAGCCACACGGGACCACATCAGGATATCAGAATAATAGGAAATTACTATGAAATAATAAAATATTCAGTTGTGTATATTACTTAGTTTTTATTTAATTACTTTATTATTTTTCATTCCTTAAAGTAAATCTCAGTTCAGGCAGTAGCAGTCAGCCAGCCAGGCCATCTGACGTTATGTACTCCCCATACTGTGTCTTTAGTCATCCTATTTAGCTAGCCTGCCTAAGTACAGTATGCTGCAGAGCTGTCTGACAAAATCATTTCATTCGTTCTTAAAAGTAGATAAGCTATACTTTCACGAACTGTCCGTGACCCTCTCGTTGTTATGTTATGCACATTCCTCTCTCATGCGGTCTTATGCGTTCTGTGTGTATCTAACCTAACATAGCAGGCATAAAAGTGTATCCGTTCAGAGATCTGTATACAATGACGAGATGCTCATGTCTATGCCCTAACAATGGGAGTCGTTGTCCCAAAGGCGGGAAGGCAGGCAACAAGCTTAACAACAACAACAAAAAAGATTAACCTTTATTTATACAACTCCAAAATAAGCCAATCGGAACGCATTGGGCTTATCTTGGACAGATTTTGGTGAGAGTGAAACCTCTCGCTTTGCCTATTCCTCTGATCCGTCTTGAGCCGGAAAAAACTGGCGCAATGGATTGGGCTTATTGCAGTTAATTACCACATTTCCTCGCTGAACTAGGTCGAATATTTGCTTAATGAAAACTACAACTCCCTTCAGCCCAGCATCCCACATAGTTCTTGACTTGATTTCTCAGATTTCTCTCGTGAATGATTTGATTTCTCTCTAGAGAAACGGCACGTTGGGGTCACAAAAATGTACTAAATACAGTTCAAGTAATTGACCCCACTTTGGTCAATCAGTTGTTTAATAACCAAAAATAAAATGTTGGTTAATCGCTCAGCACTAAAGAGCCGTTTGAAAAAATAAATATTTCAGTCTGTTTTAGTGGGATGGAGTTTCGGCCTGCCTGGTGACATCACCAGGCGTTAAATTAGTTAATAGACCAATAAGAAAGAGTTCTCTGCCAATAACAGCTAGTTTTCAGTTTTCCCCTCCCCACTCAGACCACTCCCAGAAGGTCCGAGCAAAATTCTTGCTTGAGAAATTACTCTTTGCTAATAATACATTTTTGTTTCTTTTTGCCAATTTTTATTAAAAACAATTACAGTAAGATATTTAATTGTTACCCAGAATGGATTTGATATTGAGATAAAAACGGCTGCATTGGACCTTTAATCAATTAAAATAAGTTTTCCAATATCAGACATGATACATGTGGTGTATGTATGGTACTGTACAGATTGGAAACAAAAAAAATCATATGGGTCTTTGATTGACAGTTTAGTTAAGTATGATGTCACATATCAAAAGAGGTATGGACCAATAGTGTTCAAGATCCCGTAAAGGGTGGTGATCTCAATATTTTACACAGACATGAAATTACCTTCAATGGTTTGATTTAGAAAATTAAAATCTACCACTCCCATGTTGCAAACTTTATCTGTGGTGGCTGTCTTAGGCAGTAATTACTTGCCAAAGAAGGGGTAAAACCATTGAATAAACAGTTGGGACATGTATACCTGTAGATGTGTGATCACAAAACTGTGTCTAGGTTCTAAATGTAATGTAGTAACTGCTCCAACAGGTGAAAGGACTGGGACATCATTTTAGTGTCTTCTGTTAATGGGTCAAGTGTGTGTGTGTGTGTGTGTGTGTGTGTGTGTGTGTGTGTGTGTTTACAATTTCAGTCATTGGTAAGGGGCAGTGATATAGTCATGTTGCTTTTCATCTCATATCAACACCTATAGTTTATCACTTGTACTGTACAAACAATGTCATCTCATCCATAGTAACATTTTTGCAGTTTCAGTTTGAGTTAATTTTACATTTATGTTATGTATTTTCTGCTAGCATGTACAATTGGTAAAAAACATACAGATACATGATTTACTCTTTCTTCAATCCCTCCTTCCATCCCTCAGCCCCTCCCCACCCTACACGGCAGGATTAACCATAAACAATTTAACAATATAGAACCTAATGTGTCAAAAATATTTTTTTAAATGAAAAAAGAAATCTAGAAAATAAGTACGTCTTGGCCAGGTCAAAACAGGATAAAAACAGTATAGAGTAGACCTAGTTCTGAAAGGACAAAAGAAAACCAGAAAGCCTTCAGTGCTTGGGGGTTAGAAGAGAATACAAGAGTTAGTTCTGTAGAAAGCCTTCAGTGCTTGGGGGTTAGAAGAGAATACAAGAGTTAGTTCTGTAGAAAGCCTTCAGTGCTTGGGGGTTAGAAGAGAATACAAGAGTTAGTTCTGCAGAAAGCCTTCAGTGCTTGGGGGTTAGAAGAGAATACAAGAGTTAGTTCTGCAGAAAGCCTTCAGTGCTTGGGGGTTAGAAGAGAATACAAGAGTTAGTTCTGTAGAAAGCCTTCAGTGCTTGGGGGTTAGAAGAGAATACAAGAGTTAGTTCTGCAGAAAGCCTTCAGTGCTTGGGGGTTAGAAGAGAATACAAGAGTTAGTTCTGCAGAAAGCCTTCAGTGCTTGGGGGTTAGAAGAGAATAGAAGAGTTAGTTCTGTAGAAAGCCTTCAGTGCAAAATATACATGAGGAGGGATTCTTCATTTTAAATAAAGATTGTGTCCACAGTGTTTGGACAAGAAGTTCAATTTACCATGCCTTTACTTTACTTGGGACAATGTGAAGTGCAAACACTTCACATTGCAGTGCCAATGTCATAATGATACTATTAATTACCATCTAAGTGCACAGTGAAATCAAAACATTGGCACCACTGACTGACCTGCACTTGGTCAACATTGTGAGAACCTAATCTAACACCTAATACTTTTTCTTGTTTAAAAAGTAGAAACATATTAACAACATAAAAAAAGAAAGTATTCTGTCTGTGCAATAGTTCAAGTAAGTAACTTTGTTTCTGCGCATAGTTAGTGCCTAGTCAAAAATACCCATATCCTGTACTGAAAGATCCACACCGCTCCAGGGGAAAACAACAAAACACACAAATACAAAACAAGTATTTACATATCTGAATAGTAGTAGGTACTCCCTACTACTGGTCCAGGGTCAGACATTGTTTGAACCCCTACTGGTTAAAGTTAGGATTGAGCGCAGGGTAATCTGTTCCTAGATCTGTGCTTGGAGTGGCAATTTTCACCTCGAGCCAGAACAACCAACCAGAACTGTCCAATTCAGAGGAAGGAGAGGGGTTTAGTCTCTAGAGGGGTGTCTCAAAGACTCTGGATGTGTCTGAAATGGCAGCCTATAGTGCACTACTCTAATATCACACTCTGGATGTGTCTGAAATGGCAGCCTATAGTGCACTACTCTAATATCACACTCTGGATGTGTCTGAAATGGCAGCCTATAGTGCACTACTCTAATATCACACTCTGGATGTGTCTGAAATGGCAGCCTATAGTGCACTACTCTAATATCACACTCTGGATGTGTCTGAAATGGCAGCCTATAGTGCACTACTCTAATATCACACTCTGGATGTGTCTGAAATGGCAGCCTATAGTGCACTACTCTAATATCACACTCTGGATGTGTCTGAAATGGCAGCCTATAGTGCACTACTCTAATATCACACTCTGGATGTGTCTGAAATGGCAGCCTATAGTGCACTACTCTAATATCACACTCTGGATGTGTCTGAAATGGCAGCCTATAGTGCACTACTCTTATATGAGACTCTGGCCAAAAGTAGTGCACTATAGACAGTAGGGAATAGGGTGGCATTTCAGATTTGTCCTAAAGGGGCGTGTCAAACACTCTTTCCGACGAGTCTTCTGTATCGTCCTCCGACTGTGACTTGTGGTTGATCCTCTCGGTCGTCGAGGAGACAGACAGGTTGCCATGGGGACTGTCTTCGCTAAGCTTGGCCTTGCTGCTGTAATGGACGAACTCCTGGATCTCTAGAGGCAACCGTCTGAACTTGTCCTGGTACTCCTGGTCCAGCTCACTCTGCAGCTATATGGAGAGGAGAGATCAGAGTATGGGTCTATAGGTAGCTATAGGGAGAGGAGAGAACAGAATATGGGTCTATAGGTAGCTATAGGGAGAGGAGAGAACAGAATATGGGTCTATAGGTAGCTATAGGGAGAGGAGAGAACAGAATATGGGTCTATAGGTAGCTATAGGGAGAGGAGAGATCAGAATATGGGTCTATAGGTAACTATAGGGAGAGGAGAGATCAGAGTATGGGTCTATAGGTAGCTATAGGGAGAGGAGAGATCAGAGTATGGGTCTATAGGTAGCTATAGGGAGAGGAGAGATCAGAATATGGGTCTATAGGTAGTTATATGGAGAGGAGAGAACAGAGTATGGGTCTATAGGTAGCTATATGGAGAGGAGAGGGTATGGGTCTATAGCACAGGAGGTTGGTGGCACCTTAATTGGGGAGGACGGGCTCGTGGTAATGGCTGGAGCGGAATTAGTGGAACGGTATAAAATAGACCAAACACGTGTTTGATGCCATTCCATTTGCTCCGTTCCAGCCATTATTATGAGCCGTTCTCCCCTCAGCAGCCTCCACTGGTCTATATGGAGAGGAGAGGACCGAGTATGGGTGTACTACAGAATCAGATAGAACCACAGAACCAACAGTGTCAACAGAACTACAGCAACAAAGAGAACTCCTGGTCCAGCTCACTCTGCAGCTATAGGGAGAGCTGCAGTATGTGTCTACAGAACCAACAGAGTGGGCCTAGATAATAATATACTGAATACGTCCTGGTTACTTCTGGTACTCTGTAGCTGAAGAGGAGAACTGAATATGGTGTCAGTGATTGGTGATGACTGATATGGACCAGCAGGGTAGATGTTACTGGTCAACAGGTGGGCCAATGGTTGTTGTGGGGCTAACTGGGTAGTCTATATGATGGATTAAGGTACTTTTCATGTTCCCTGTTTTCTTTTGTTCAATTTTCTATACCTCAATTAGTAACAAAGGAATGAAAGAGATGTGAATCATTAATCGTGAATGTAGGCTCCCATGTTCTTCTGAGCTCCCTGCCTTCTGACGGACAGACAGAGAGTCAGAGAGAGTCTGTTTTTCTCCCAGGCATATCCTCCCCTAATGATTACAGATGACAGGATTGTATTAATTCTTATCCAATAATTGCTTTAATGCTGATTTTTCTGTTTAACTACCCTGCTGCATCCCAGGGGAGGGTCGTAATTAAAGGAGAGCAGCAAAGATGAACCACGTCACAATCTAAGAGTCTAAGGATCTAAGAGCTACATCTGCTTTTCAGCATTACAGGAGATGGAAGACAATCAGATTTAAATAAGTCTATGATCTCACAGAGGTAAAGTCAGGCAGAAAAACAAAGGAGAGTTTGTCAATAAAGGTCCGATTTTTGTAGGATTACTTGCTCATCAAACAATCCTACAATTAATATGTCACCAAATGACCTGTGGGCTAATGGTCAGGGATATGGCTGTCTGTGAGGAATTAACTGAGAGTTGCTGGTAATAGACCTTTCATACACAATCAAACTTTAGTGAAGTGATCCAATATTAATAAACCTTTTTTTCCTTAACTTGGGTCACATCGAACTAGATCAGAAATCAAATCAAATCCAAGTTTATTGGTCACGTAAACAGATTGCAGATGTTATCTTCACTAGGGTAGGGGGCACTATTTTCACATCCGGATGAAAAGCGTGTCCAAAGTAAACTGCCTGCTACTCAGGCCCAGAAGCTAGGATATGCATATAATTGGTAGATTTAGAACACTCTAAAGTGTCCAAAACTGTTAAAATAATGTCTGTGAGTATAACAGAACTGATATGGCAGGCGAAAACCTGAGAGAAATCCATCCAGGAAGTGGGATTTTTTTATTTTGTAGTTTTCTATTGAATGCTATTACAGTATCCATTGACTTAGGACTCAAATTGGACTTCCTATGGCTTCCACTAGGTGTCAACAGTCTTTAGAAATTGTTTCAGGCTTGTAATCTGAAAAATGAGGGAGTAAGACCACTTTGAATGAGTGGACCATTCAGTGTCCCAGAGGTTTTTCATGCGCGCGTCCGAGAGCACGCCTTTCTTGTTTTCCTTTTATATTAACAAAGCTTTTGTCCTGTTGAAATGTTATTGCTTATTATGACATATTAAAAACAACCTGAGGGTTGATTATAAACATCGTTTGACATGTTTCTACGAACTTTACTGATATTTTTCAGATTGTCCATCTGTCTGTTGTGACTGCCTTTGAGCCTGTGAATTACTGAACAAAACCCGCAAACAAAACGGAGGTTTTTGGATATAAAGAGGGACTTTATCGAACAAAACAAACATTTATTGAGTAAATGGGAGTCTTGTGAGTGTAACCATATGAAGATCGTCAAAGGTAAGTGATTAACTTCATCACTATTTCTGACTTGTGTAACTCCTCTACTTGGCTGGTAACTGTTTGTAATGATTTGTCTGCTGGGCTCTGTTCTCAGATAATCGCATGGTATGCTTTCGCCGTAAAGCCTTTTTGAAATCTGACACCGTGGTTGGATTAACAAGAAGTTCATCTTTAAACCGATGTATAACACTTGTATGTTTGATACATTTTTATTATGAGTATTTCTGTTTTTGAATTTGGCGCTCTGCAATTTCACTGGATGTTGGCCAGGTGGGACGGTAGCGTCCCACACCCCCTAGAGAGGTTATCACAGGTGCAGAGAAATGCTTATGTTTCTAGCTCCAATAGTGCCATAATATTTAGCAATACAATATCAATACACACATATATACTGTACATAGGGCAGCAGTCTCTAAGGGGCAGAGTACCGGGCGGAGGCCGGCAAGTGATGACTGTTTAACAGTCTGATGGCCTGGAGATAGAATCTGTCTCTTGGTCCTAGCTTTGATGCACTTGTACTGTCTCCACCTTCTAGATGGTACCGGGGTGAACAGGCCGTGGCTCGGGTGTCTGAGGTCCTTGATGATCTTCTTGGCCTTCCCTGTGACACCGGATGCTGTAGGTGTCCTGGAGGGCAGGTAGTGTGCCCCCGATGATGCGTTGGGCTGACAGCACCACACTTTGGAGAGCCCTGCGGTTGCGGGCAGTGCAGTTGCCATACAAGAATGTGACACAGCCGACAGAATGCTGTCGATGGTAGAAGTCTGTGAGGTTCTTAGGGGCCAGGCTGTATTTCTTCAGCCCCCCTGTGTGATGTGCACTCCGAGGAACTTGAAGCTTTTGACCCTCTCCACTGCGGCCTCGCGATGTGGATGGGGGCGTGGCGATGTGGATGGGGGCGTGCTCTCTCTGCTGTCTTTTGTAGTCTACGATCATCTCCTTTGTTTTGTTGACATTGAAGGAGAGATTGTTTTACTGGCACCACTCCGCCAGAGTTCTCACCTCCTCCCTGTAGACTGTCTCGTCATTGTTGGTAATCAGGCCTACCACTGTTGTGTTGTCAGCAAACTTGATGGTTGAGTTGGAGGCATGCATGGCCACGCAGTCACGGGTGAACAGGGAGTACAGGAGGGGGCTGAGCACACACCCCTGTGGGGCCCCCGTATTGAGGATCAGCATGGTGGAGGTGTTGTTGCCCACAATTACCACCTGGGGTCGGCTTGTCAGGAAGTCTAGGACCCAGTTGCACAGGGAGGGGTTCAGACCCAGGCCCCTGAGCTTACTGATGAGCTTGGAGGGCACTTTAGTGTTGAAGGCTGAGGCTTAGAGGGTATCTTTGTCCTACCTAGGAACAAGGCTGGCATTGAAACCTTCATAAAACTGACAGAGAGCCCAGAGGTGTGAATAGATTTGTTATGTAGTGGTAAAAAAAAGGGTGGGTAAACTCTGATCGCCGGTGGTGCTGAAAAAAGTTACGCTGCTTATACATTCAATACATTTTTCTGCAAAAGCTGGGTAAACTGTTCGGTAAAAAGAGGCAGGCAGGCAGGACAAGCTAGCCTCAGCCTGGACGTTAGATCATTATAGGCTAGAGAGGAAGATACAGTAGTCATGGGATGAAATAGAAGAGATATTCAAGTGTGATACCGAGTGAAGAGGTGATTTCACTAAAGGACATGGAAAGGAAAGAAGAGAGAGGGATGAAAATTCTATCCCACTGGAGGACTGGGGAGAGAAGGAGAGAGGGATGAAAATTCTATCCCACTGGAGGACTGGGGAGAGAAGGAGAGAGGGATGAAAATTCTATCCCACTGGAGGACTGGGGAGAGAAGGAGAGAGGGATGAAAATTCTATCCCACTGGAGGACTGGGGAGAGAAGGAGAGAGGGATGAAAATTCTATCCCACTGGAGGACTGGGGAGAGAAGGAGAGAGGGATGAAAATTCTATCCCACTGGAGGACTGGGGAGAGAAGGAGAGAGGGATGAAAATTCTATCCCACTGGAGGACTGGGGAGAGAAGGAGAGAGGGATGAAAATTCTATCCCACTGGAGAACTGGGGAGAGAAGGAGAGAGGGATGAAAATTCTATCCCACTGGAGGACTGGGGAGAGAAGGAGAGAGGGATGAAAATTCTATCCCACTGGAGGACTGGGGAGAGAAGGAGAGAGGGATGAAAATTCTATCCCACTGGAGGACTGGGGAGAGAAGGAGAGAGGGATGAAAATGCTATCCCACTGGAGGACTGGGGAGAGAAGGAGAGAGGGATGAAGACTCTATCCCACTGGAGAACTGGGGAGAGAAGGAGAGAGGGATGAAGACTCTATCCCACTGGAGAACTGGGGAGAGAAGGAGAGAGGGATGAAGACTCTATCCCACTGGAGGACAGGGGAGAGAAGGAGAGAGGGATGAAGACTCTATCCCACTGGAGGACTGGGGAGAGAAGGAGAGAGGGATGAAGACTCTATCCCACTGGAGAACTGGGGAGAGAAGGAGAGGGAAGAATGTTATCCAACTACAAGTGTAGGATCTTAATTTGATCACCGTGTTGTTGCAGAACATTTCTGGCACAGCAGGAAATTCAAACTTGTAGTGTATTCAAGGTTTAAAAAGGCTTCTAAAGTTTTACATTTCCACCCCAAATTTTCAGACTTGATTTTCCCTAACAAACAATGTATCAACCCCCCCGAAAAGCTCCATTAATTATAATCCACGCAATAATTCACATTTCCTGTTGCTGCAGGATTTTTTTCCTGTTGTGAGAAACTGGTCAAATTAAGATCCTACATCTGTAGGAATGGGAATGAGGAGAGAAGAAAGGGATGTCGGGAGGAGAGAGGAATGAATTCAGTCCCACTAGAGGGCAGGTGTGGTGAGCAGTGATAATGATATGTGATAAGATGATTTCATGTTCCTTATGAAGTGAAGCCAAAGGCAGTTCTCCATCACCTGGGACAGTAAAGTTCTATTCTGATTCAGCTTTTCTAACTCCATTGCTGACCAAGCCTGAGGTTATCTCTAGCCTGACCCAAACACACTCTCCAAGGTTTGTGCATTCATACAGTCTCTGCCCTGATTTGACCACACTCTACAAGGTGACCTTCCAGGAAGAGTGTTTTTCACTGAGACGATATTCAGCCAGATGGCTAGACGCTTTGCTCTGCAGCCCCTCTCTCCTCTCCTCTCCTCTCCTCTCCTCTCCTCTCCTCTCCTCTCCTCTCCTCTCCTCTCCTCTCCTCTCCTCTCCTCTCCTCTCCTCTCCCCTCCTCTCCTCTCCTCTCCTCTCCTCTCCTCTCCTCTCTACGCCTGACCTACTTAGAAAGGGACTGTCTGCAGCGTGCACTGTCCCCCTGCTAACCATAGGCACTGAGGTCTTTTGATAAAAGCGGTCATCTCTCTCCCAGCTCTGATGGTTCCTAGGTGTGAAGATGTTGGGTGGGGTGGAGCAGGAGGGTGTGAGGTGGAATGTGGTGGGTGGCCATCAGTCAATGGTTGATGGGTGGGTGTGTTTCAGTGTGTGTGTCGGTGTGTGTGTGTTTGTGTGTGTGTGTACGTGAGAGAGTATGTACGAGTGTGTTCCTTGCCATCGGGTCGAGGTGTGTGTGTTGGAGACAGGGTGTGTGTCGGGGACAAGGTGTGTGACAAACGCCACACCTCATTATCATCTGGTGGGAAGTGACAGCTGAGGTAATTAAAAGTCACAAGGATGGAGGGATGATGGAGGAGAGGATGGAAGGATGTAGAGGAGGAGCAGGTGGAGCTGGCGGGGTCTCAGGCCCTCTCTTTCTTTCTCTCTTTCGGTCAGTCCCCTTCCTTTCACCATCCCTCTGTTCTTCCACCGTCCCTCTCAATGGAAGATCTGAGATACTGGGGAGCTGAGCCTCCTCCAACAGTGTTGTCTAACAGAATGTGTGTGTGTGTGTGTGTTAATATGGCTTCTTGCTGCTTCTCAGTACTACAGTGGAATCACAGCAGCAGAATCATAGCAGCAGTCAACAGGTATAACAGAGATGGCCTACTCCCGGAGAGCTACTGTACTGGGTCTGCAGGCTTTTGCTCCAGCCCTACACAATCAAGGTCCTGGATGTAAAATAGGTGGGTAAACTCTGATCATCTGTCGCAGTGAAAAAAGCTCCCTATACTTTTAATGCAATTTTCCGCAAAAGGTGGATGAGCTTTTGGGCTCAAAAAAAGGTGGGTAAACTGTGTTAACCCTCAATTACACCGAGCAGCTGATTAGCTGGAACAAACCTGCAGGAGAGTAGATCTCCAGGAACAGTTAGGCCACCACTGACATAGAACATCCAGCATTAGAGATTCAGGAGCCATCTGTGTTCCCCAGCCCTGCTGGGTGTCAGAGTAAATCTAGGAGCTACCTCTGGGTCTGCGTCCCGAATGGCAACTTATTCCCTACCTAGTGCACCATTTTTGACCAGGGCACGGTTTCCCAAAAGCATCTTTAAGGCTAAGATCATCGTTAGAAATATAGGATCGTATTGTGATCGTATGGTTCTAAAGATGAACTTAGGCTTAAGATGCACTATAGTGCACTAAATAGGGACTAGAGTGCCATTTGGGATGCAGACAGGGAGTCTTCAAGGTACTTTAAAAGGGATTAGGTAGCACATAATAGTGCCAGACCAGTTTCAAGCCCAGTAGTTCCAGGCCACTCTTGTGATATAAGCCACACTGTGTGTAATTACCAATTACCATGACCAGGAGGTGAGAGAGGGGTCACTGCTCTGAAATGGGGAGGCAGGACAGGAGGAAGGCTGTGTGTGTGTGTGTGGGGGGGGGGGGGTTAGCTCCATTTCCATTCTTTCCATTGTAATGGGCATAACTGTGGAAATGGCCTGCAGTGATCCACAGCTGAGGTATAATGAAGAACAGAATGGAGATGGAGAGAAAGAGAAAGAGAGAGAAATAGAGAGAGAGTGAGAGAGAGTGAAAGAGAGAGAAAGAGAGAGAGAGTAAAAGAGAGAGAAAGAGAGAGAAAGAGAGAGAGTGAGCAATAGAGAGAAAGATAAATATATATATATATAGAGAGAGAAAGAGAGAGAGAGAGAAATAGAGAAATAGAGAAAAAGAAAGATTAAAGAGAGAGAGAAAGAGAAAGAGGGAGAAAGAGAGAGATGTTAAAAAGGATGGATTTCATACGGCTGGCTTCTCTCTCTTCTTTCTCTTCCTCCCCATTCATATCCCATTCCCTCCCTCCCTCCCTCGCTCTCCCTCTAATGTGCTTTCTCCCTCTGCCTCTTATTTTGTCATAGTCATGCTGATCTATAGAGCTGACTCGTTGTGATGACGTGGAACTATCAAACACTTATGTAGAGGGGATTGTTTCCAGCAGGACAACAAGAGATGTGAAACCTTTCAAGAGGGACAATAACCCATGCCAGCTTAATTATTCAACACTGACACTCACACACCCACACACATCCTGACAATTCAGCCCAGAGAGGAACCTGCTGGTTTGAGCTTAAACAGCAGCCTGTCATCCAACAGCACAGGGAGGCAGCAGTGTATCCTGGCACGTAACACAGACACACACAGATACACATCCTGGCACGTAACACAGACACACACAGATACACATCCTGGCACGTAACACACACACACACACACACAGATACACATCCTGGCACGTAACACACACACACACACAGATACACATCCTGGCACGTAACACACACACAGATACACATCCTGGCACGTAACACACACACAGATACACATCCTGGCACGTAACACACACACACACAGATACACATCCTGGCACGTAACACACACACACACAGATACACACGCAGATACACACACAGACACACACGCAGACACACACGCAGACACACACGCACAGACACACACACACACACACATGCAGACACACACGCAGACACACAGACAGACACACAGACACACATGCAGACACACAGGCACATACACAGGCATACATGTAACACACACACACACAGAGACACACAGACACATGCACATACAGACACACACACAGACACACAGGCACATACACATACAGACACACACACATGTAGACACACACATAGACACACACACACAGACACACACGCAGACACACAGACAGACACACAGACACACATGCAGACACACAGGCACATACACAGACATACACGTAACACACACACAGAGACACACAGACACACACAGACATAGACACACACACAGGCACATACACAGACACACATGCAGACACACACACATGTAGACACACACATAGAGACACACACACACACACACATGTAGACACACACACACACACACACACACACACAGACAGACACACAGGCATATACACACACGCAGCCACACAGGCACCGACACACAGACACACACGCAGACACAAAAAAAAGTGTGATGACAGGCTTCATCTCACTGCATCCACTTTCCTCTGGGAATAACAGTGTGTTCCCTGTGGGCCGTGTGTGTGTGTGTGTGTGTGTGTGTGTGTGTGTGTGTGTGTGTGTGTGTGTGTGTGTGTGTGTGTGTGTGTGTGTGTGTGTGTGTGTGTGTGTGTGTGCATTATTGATGCGAACCTGACGAGTGGAGAGAGGCGCAGATCAAAGGCAGTGATGAGGGAAGCCATGACCGCCCACAGTCTGAGAGAAGGGTGGGGGAGGGAGGGAGAGAGAGAGAGAGATGGATAGAGAGAGAGGGAGGAGAGGGGGATATTTTTGTGTCCAGAATCAGGAGCTATACAGCCGGATCAATTTGGCCCATTCTCTCTATCTCTCTGTCCCTCCTTCTCTCTCTCTTTCTCCAGACCATCACCAGGCAGTTACTATCCCTGGGTTGAGTCATCAGGTTTCATATTAAAAGATCGCGGAGAGAGTTGTGGAGATGAGAAGATGGGGAAGATCGCGGGGAAAGATCGCGGAGAGAGTTGTGGAGAGGAGAAGATGGGGAAGATCGCAGGGAAAGATCGCGGAGAGAGTTGTGGAGAGGAGAAGATGGGGAAGATCGCAGGGAAAGATCGCGGAGAGAGTTGTGGAGAGAAGATGGGGAAGGGTGGAGGGGGTAGAATGAGCGTTTCCATGACGACTGCACAGGGCTCCTGCATGTTGAGCCATGGCCCCAGCACTATGTGTGTGCAAATTTTTGGGTTTGTGTGCTTGTGTGCCACTGTGTGTGTGTGTGTGTGTGTGTGTGTGCAAGTGTGTGCGTGTGAGAGAGAGAAAGTGTACGTGAGAGGGTGACAGTCATGCTTTCCACATTTTCTGTCGCCTGCTCAGAAGAGGCCGAGACAGGGACTATCTACTCCATTCCAACTATACATTAAAGCAGCGTTGTTAAGAAACTCTATTTTACCTCTGAAGTTGCTACAGCTTCTATTAAGTGTATGAGGATTTAGTTGATAACTTGAATAGCAACTCAACCATTGATGCCAATGCTCCAGTAAAGTTGAAAAAGGCTACATCCAAATGAAAAGGCACTTGGATGAGTGAGGAAACTAATCAATTAAAGAGAAATTGCAGAATTGCATAATTCCATTATGATACTGTGAGAGAGCAACTTGGCGTATATAACAAGGCAATTAGAAATGCCAGACGGGCTCATTTTCTAACTTGATCCCTACTAATCAGAATAATTTGAGAGCGATCTTCTTGACCATTGATGGCATGACGGAGCCTACCCCCGCAAAATGTGATGAGTTTTATTGGTTTTTATATCAATCCATGAATGTGCACCCCAATAAATGTCAGACATGCTATTAAGGTTATGTACCCAATAGGTCCCTCCAGGTCCTCTGGCACTGGCCTTTTAACTATCCCATAGCCTAGGACCAAGAGGCATGGAGAGGCAGCCTTTAGTTATTATGCCCCCAGGCTCTGGAATTACCTGCCTGAGAAGCAGAGGGGGGCTGAAACTGCTTTTCCTTAGTGTGCTTTTTAGTTGTTCACTTTATCATAGTTTGTTTTTTTATATTATCTTTGTTCTGGAATAAATATTTCAGCTTTTCATTTCAGTTGTTTCTTTTTGTTTTTCCCCCTGTAAAGTACATTCCGTTGCATTCCATGTCTGAAATATGCTGTATGAATAAAGATTGATTTGATCTGAAGTAGGAGGACAGCTGGGGCAGTGTGTAGCTGCATAGGATAATAGCCTCCACACTAAAGCAATACTGTGAGGTAATGGTATAGATATAGATTACAGTCCAGATCAATCAGACCCAGAGTTCACAATAACATTGCTATAACTTAGTCATTCAGCAGACCCTCTTATCCAGAGTGACTTACAATTAGGGAATGCAATACTACCGCATACCATGACCATCGCAAGTGCAACCTTGTCAGTGACGATAATAGTGTTAAGATAAAAAGACAATTTGATTCACAGCTCTAACGCTAGGACAGAGTGCCCCTGTGGTGCAACGACAGCTCTAACGCTAGGACAGAGCGCCCCTGTGGTGCAACGACAGCTCTAACGCTAGGACAGAGTGCTCCTGTGGTGCAACGACAGCTCTAACGCTAGGACAGAGTGCTCCTGTGGTGCAACGACAGCTCTAACGCTAGGACAGAGTGCTCCTGTGGTGCAACGACAGCTCTAACGCTAGGACAGAGTGCCCCTGTGGTGCAACGACAGCTCTAACGCTAGGACAGAGTGCCCCTGTGGTGCAACGACAGCTCTAACGCTAGGACAGAGCGCCCCTGTGGTGCAACGACAGCTCTAACGCTAGGACAGAGTGCTCCTGTGGTGCAACGACAGCTCTAACGCTAGGACAGAGTGCTCCTGTGGTGCAACGACAGCTCTAACGCTAGGACAGAGTGCTCCTGTGGTGCAACGACAGCTCTAACGCTAGGACAGAGTGCTCCTGTGGTGCAACGACAGCTCTAACGCTAGGACAGAGTGCCCCTGTGGTGCAACGACAGCTCTAACGCTAGGACAGAGCGCCCCTGTGGTGCAACGACAGCTCTAACGCTAGGACAGAGCGCTCCTGTGGTGCAACGACAGCTCTAACGCTAGGACAGAGCGCTCCTGTGGTGCAACGACAGCTCTAACGCTAGGACAGAGTGCTCCTGTGGTGCAACGACAGCTCTAACGCTAGGACAGAGTGCCCCTGTGGTGCAACGACAGCTCTAACGCTAGGACAGAGCGCCCCTGTGGTGCAACGACAGCTCTAACGCTAGGACAGAGCGCTCCTGTGGTGCAACGACAGCTCTAACGCTAGGACAGAGTGCTCCTGTGGTGCAACGACAGCTCTAACGCTAGGACAGAGTGCCCCTGTGGTGCAACGACAGCTCTAACGCTAGGACAGAGTGCCCCTGTGGTGCAACGACAGCTCTAACGCTAGGACAGAGTGCCCCTGTGGTGCAACGACAGCTCTAACGCTAGGACAGAGTGCCCCTGTGGTGCAACGACAGCTCTAACGCTAGGACAGAGCGCCCCTGTGGTGCAACGACAGCTTTAACGCTAGGACAGAGTGCTCCTGTGGTGCAACGACAGCTCTAACGCTAGGACAGAGTGCCCCTGTGGTGCAACGACAGCTCTTTGAGAGTGATGTTGAAGGTATGTGTGTGCTCATTAAGAGTCTAGCATGCTGTTGGTGTGAAGCAAATTTGACTAGAAGATTAGCAGGACAAGGTCACCTGAACACACCCACTGAGAGACAGATATGCCAGAGGACACACACTCTCAATCCCTCCTTCTCATCCTAATCATCACCTACTCCCTCTAGCACACACTCCTCCTCTCTCCCTCCCTCTCTGTCCACACCCATTCCATATCACTCTCTACCTCCCTGTCCACACCCATTCCATATCACTCTCTACCTCTCTGTCCACACCCATTCCATATCACTCTCTACCTCCCTGTCCACACCCATTCCATATCACTCTCTACCTCCCTGTCCACACCCATTCCATATCACTCTCTACCTCCCTGTCCACACCCATTCCATATCACTCTCTACCTCCCTGTCCACACCCATTCCATATCACTCTCTACCTCCCTGTCCACACCCATTCCATATCACTCTCTACCTCTCTGTCCACACCCATTCCATATCACTCTCTACCTCCCTGTCCACACCCATTCCATATCACTCTCTACCTCTCTGTCCACACCCATTCCATATCACTCTCTATCTCCCTGTCCACACCCATTCCATATCACTCTCTACCTCCCTGTCCACACCCATTCCATATCACTCTCTACCTCCCTGTCCACACCCATTCCATATCACTCTCTACCTCTCTGTCCACACCCATTCCATATCACTCTCTACCTCCCTGTCCACACCCATTCCATATCACTCTCTACCTCTCTGTCCACACCCATTCCATATCACTCTCTACCTCTCTGTCCACACCCATTCCATATCACTCTCTACCTCCCTGTCCACACCCATTCCATATCACTCTCTCTCTCATTTTTTACATTTACATTTTAGTCATTTATCCAGAGCGACTTACAGTAGTGAATGCATACATTTCATGCATTGTTTTTTTTTTGTACTGGGCCCCCGTGGGAATTGAACCCACAACCCTGGCGTTGCAACCACCATACTCTACCAACTGAGCCACTCTCTCTCTCTATTCTCTCTCTCTTCTCTCCTTCCCTGTCCACACCCATTCATCTCTCTCTCTTTTCTCTCTCTCTGTATTTTTGTTCTCTCTCTCTCTTTTCTCTCTCTCTGTCTGTTTCTTTTTTCTCTCTCTCTCTCTCTCTCTTTGTCACGCTCGTTGTAATGATTGGACCAAGGCGCAGCGTGAGTAGCGTTCCATATCTTTATTATAACGTGAAACTTCAGAAAAATACAAAAACAGTGAAGTGCAAACAGGCACCTACACAAAAACAAGATCCCACAAAACACAGTGTGGAAATGGCTGCCTAAATATGATCCCCAATCAGAGACAACGCTAAACAGCTGCCTCTGATTGGGAACCATACCAAGCACACCGACATAGAAATAAACAACATAGAACACCCCCAGTCACGCCCTGACCTACTATACCATAGAGAACCAAGGGCTCTCTATGGGCGTGACAGGGCGTGACACTCTCTCTCTCTCTCTTCAATTCGCTTTATTGGCATGATGTAACAATGTACATATTGCCAAAGCTTACTTTGGATATTTACAATATGAAAATAATAAGAATCAAAATTGTCAACGGGACAACAGTAACAACAATAACCAAGGGGCAAAATAACCATACATTGAACAATAACAATAATCATACAGTAGAGGACATGTGCAGGTTGATTGGTCTGTCAGACACTGTCCCTCAACTTATGGCAGGCAGCAATGTAGTGCGCTGCCAACCCACAGCTCTCTGTGTCCTCCCCCAACAGGACAGGTAGCCTATCCTCATCAGAGAGGTCTTTGAAACCTTTAATAAGGGTTTCAAATTTGTGGAACTGACACTCTAATTGTTTTATATTCTTGACATTTTGTCAGGAAATGCAGCTCCGTCTCAGGTTCTGCTGTTGTGCAGTGTTTGCACAGCCTTTCCTCTACAGGGAGCCAGGTTTTCCTGTGTCTACCCTTCTCAATGGCAAAGCTGTGCTCACTGAGCGTTTAGGGCCAGATAGCACTTTAGGGCCAGATAGCACTGCATTTTGGTTTGTGCTTCCCAATAAGCAATGTAGTTTTGTTTTGACTGTGTTGTAATTTGGTTTATTCTGATTGATTGGATGTTCTGGTCCTGAGGCCTCTCTCTCTATCTCTCTCTCTCTCTCTCGTTGGAGTGCATGCTGGGAGTGAGTCGTGAAGCAGGAGTGATTGTGAGAGTGACTGGAATTATTTTCACTCTATTGGGTGTATATATGTGTATATATATATATATATTGATTAGTTTAGTTGTTTTAAGGGTATCTTGTCTAAATATCACTAAGCACGTATAGGGGTGGTGGGATCGTTGAGGTTGGTTTTCGCAATGGCCACTCGCGGAAGTTAGGAGTTTGAAAAACTTAGTCGGCGACATGGAGTAAAGATTCCTGCTGCGGCCGGGTGTTCAGTGGAAGAATGTAGCTTGGCAGTGGGTGCTATCATTGGGTATGATAGTATCAAATCAGCCTCAAGGATGAATAGCGCTGTAGTGATATTCTGAGATTCCATTGAAAAGGTGAATAAGATAGTTGAGAGTGGTGTTGTGTTGCGGGAGACACAGACACCGGTATTTCCGCTTATGAATCCGGCAAAGAAAGTTATACTTTCTAACGTGCCACCATTTGTTAGAGATGAAGTGTTGGAGCGAGAGTTATCTCGTCATGGTCAAATTGTATCAACAATAAAGAAGGTTCTTTTTGGATGCAAATCTCCGTTGCTGAAACATGTCGTGTCTCATAGGAGACAAGTGCATATGATTTTAAAAAAAGGACACTGATGAACTGAATTTAGCATTCAGTTTTAAGATTGATGGATTTGATTATGTCTTCTACACTTCTACTGAATCAATGAAATGCTTTGGCTGTGGAAGAGAGGGGCATTTGGTGCGTAATTGTCCCGAGAATGAGCACGCAGAGCCCGGTAGCAGCTCTAGTGCTGGTGCAGCTAACGCACCACCGCGAAGGGATGAACATGCTAAGGGTGCAGGGGAAGGGAGAAGGTGGGCAGATGTGGTAGGAAAAGTAGGAGAGGAAGGCATTGTGGATACGAGGGCAATTGTGGTAGATCAGAACAAAGAGGGAGGGGAAACAGTTGGTGAGATTGCGACTGCCTTCGCTGAGGTGGTGCTGGAAAATGATATTGGAGGTCAAGAGGAGATTGAAATAATGGAAAAGGAAGAAAGCAGCTGTTTTCAAAGTACCGAGGAATAAGAGGAAGAATGTAAGGGGTGGGGAAGAGATTGATAAATCACTTGAAGATAAACAGGTGGTAGAGATGGTGGAGTTTTCTTCTGGGGAGGATAGTGAGAGTGGGTCATCTGACGCGTCACAACAAAATAGCGAGATAAATGGGGTGGAAGGGAGGTATGAGATTGAGAAGATACGTCAATTTCTGAAGTTTTTTTTCATCCATGAGCAGTTTTGAGATTTCTTCTTTAAACGTAAATGGGGCAAGAGACGTTAAAAAAAGAGCCATAGTGTATGAGTTAATTAGGGGAAAGGGAAGTGACATCATTTTTCTACAAGAAACGCATAGTAATTTGGAAAATGAAGTTGTGGCAACAGGAGTGGGGGGGACAGTGGTGTGTAGTCATAAAAACACAACAAGTGGGGGTGTGGCCATCTTGTTCTCAAAAGGGTTTTTGCCTTTGTCATATGAGGTTGAAAAAAGTTAGAGTAAGGTATGAAAACATCACTATGTGTCTGATAAATGTATATGCCCCAGTGGTGGCAGTTGAGAGGGTATGTTTTTTAGAGACATTATCAAATACCATTGAGAAATGTAACAATGAAGATTATTTATTTATTGCTGGGGATTTTAACTGCACAGTCAGTGATTTAGATAGAAACCACAAAGAACCTCATATAGCCTCAAGGACTTTTTTAAAACGTCTCATTGTAACAAATGAACTGTGTGATATTTGGCGGAGTCAACATGGAGGCACAAGACAGTATACCTGGGTGCATGTGAGAGAGAACACCATCTCTATTGCCAGGTTAGATAGGTTTTATTGTTTTGAGCATCAATCTCAGGTCTGTAAATCAAGTGTGATAACCCCAGTGGTATGTTATGATCATTGTTTAATAACAGAGGTGGTGTTCATTAACGATGTAAAACCTAAAAGCGCATACTGGCATTTTAATATAACTTTATTGAGTGATGCTCACTTCAGGAAATGTTTTAGTTTTTTTCTGGGAGAGGTGGAGGTCTCAAAAGGCCAGTTTTGTATCCCTTCAACAGTGGTGGGATATAGGGAAAATCCAGATTCAACAATTCTGTAAGCAATACATGAGGAATGTCACCAAGGATATCACCAGATCAATGAAAGCCCTAGAGACTGAAATAGTGGAACTCATGACGTTGGTTGAGACCACAGGAGATCGAGGCCACACTCAGGCCCTCAAGAGGAAAAAAGCTGCATTGGCAGACCTGCTGGGTATCAGAGCACAGGGGGCATTGGTGAGAAGTAAGTTTCAGGGAATCTCTGAAATGGATGCCTCATCCAAAATGTTCTTTGGTTTAGAGAAAAAGAATGGACAAAGAAAAATGATTCATTGTCTCAAATCAGCTGTTGGACAAGAGCTCACTAGACCTAGTGAAATTAGAAAGAGGGCAGTAGAGTTCTATGCTGAGCTCTACAAGAGTGAGTAGTGTGAGTCTCTCTCTCTCTTTTCTCTCTCTCCGTCTCTCTTTTCTCTCCCTCCCTGTCCACACCCATTCCATCTCTCGCTCTCTCTCTCTTCTCTCTCTCTCTTTCTCTCTCCACATGATATGCTGTCATTTAGAGACCAGCTAAATGCAACCTGTCAGATTCCTCCATTTGAAACTACTGAGCCTCCATTGGAACGAGGTGACACGTAGTGAATGGGTTATGAGCTAGAACAATCTTCTCAGGCAAATGAATAGTAAGTAGGTTGAGTTTAAACTGGACATGGAACATGAGTGGTTATTTGGGTGAACTGGCCTCAGTAGCATCCATTTCCACTTCCTTATGCACAGTGGGATAGCAGCTGGCCTGACACACACACACACAGTTATGGTGTAACGTAGCGTGGTGCTATCCCGGGCGGGCAGTCATAGTGAGAGATGTGAGGGTCTCCACAGACCAGGGATGGTTATAGCTGTCCATTAGCGGCTTCTCTGAGTCCACAGGAGAAACTGGGTCAGGACTCTCTCTCTCTCTGTGTGTGTGTGTGTGTGTGTGTGTGTGTGTGTGTGTGTGTGTGTGTGTGTGTGTGTGTGTGTGTGTGTGTGTGTGTGTGTGTGTGTGTGAGAGAACGTGTTTAATTATTCTTGTGTCCCCATATTTCACCAACTGGGAACATTTTGTTGTAGAGGGTTTAGTGTTAAACTAGTGTTAAAATCAGGTTTAGGGTCAGGGTTAGGAGCTAGGGTTAGGTTTAGGGATAAGGTCAGGTTTTTGGGTTAGGTTAGGGTTTGGGTTAAGGTTAGGGTAAGAGTACGGATTAGGGTTAGGGGTTAGGGAAAATAGGATTTTGAATGGAACTGAATTGTATGTCCCCACAAGGTTAGCTGTATAAGACTGTGTGTGTGTGTGTGTGTGTGTGTGTCTGTGTGAGAGAGAGAGTGGGTGTGAGAGAGAGAGAGAGAGAGAGAGAGAGAGAGAGAGAGAGAGAGAGAGAGAATGTGTGTGTGTGTGTGTGTGTGTGTGTGTGTGTGTGTGTGAGAGAGAGAGAGAGAGTGAGTATGTGTGTGTGTGTGTGTGTGTGTGTGTGTGTGTGTGTGTGTGTGTGTGTGTGTGTGTGTGTGTGTGTGTGTATATTAGTGCTGGGAATTGCAAGGGGGCTCACAATATAATTCTCATGATTCTGTATGTATTGCGATCCAATGTTCCAAACATATTGCTAACCATGTCTGCTGCAGAGGGACAAGGTGACAGCCATGAAAAATGAGTTTTGATTGATGTAAATTAAAGTTCTGAAGACAAATTGGCTTACGTACAGCAGACTAGCGCTAGCTAATGCTACCTATTAAAAAACAAATATATATATACTGTATACACTATATAGTATATACACAAAAGTATGTGGACACCCCTTCAAATTGGTGGATTCGGCTATTTCCGTCACACCCATTGCTGACAGGTGTATACATTCAAGCACACAGCCATGCAATCTCTATAAACAAACATTGGCATAGTGCCAACTGTAAAGTTTGGTGGAGGAGGAATAATGTTCTGGGGCTGTTATTCATGGTTCGGACTAGGCCCCTTAGTTCCAGTGAAGGGAAATGTTAACGCTACAGCATACAATGACATTGTAGACAAATCTGTGCTTCCAACTTTGTGGCAACAATTTGGGGAAGGCACTTTCCTGTTTCAGCATGACAATGCCCCTGTGCACAAAGGGAAGTCCATAAAGAAATGGTTTATCGAGATCGATGTGGAAGAACTTGACTGGCCCGCATAGAGCTCTGACCTCAACCCCATCGAACACCTTTGGGATGAATTGGAACGCCGACTGCGAGTCAGGCCAAATCGCCCAACATCAGTTGCCCGACCTCACTAATGCTCTTGTGGCTAAATGGAAGAAAGTCCCCGCAGAAATGTTCCAACATCTAGTGGAAAGGCTTCCCAGAGGAGTGGAGGCTGTTATAGCAGCAAAGGTGGGATCAACTCCATATTATTGACCATGATTTTGGAATGAGATGTTCAACGAGCAGGTGTCCACATACTTTTGGCCATGTGTGTGTGTATATATACAGTATATACTATATATAATATATATCTTTTATTACAAATCGAAACTTGGAAACAAATATCGATTTAATATCATCAAAAATAATATTGTGAATGTAACTGTATCGATTTTTACCCCCATCTCTAATGTATATAAACTCAGCAAAAAAAGAAACGGCCCTTTTTCAGGACCCTGTCTTTCAAAGATAATTCGTAAAAATCCAAATAACTTCACAGATCTTCATTGTAAAGGATTTAAACACTGTTTCCCATGCTTGTTCAATGAACCATAAACAATTAATGAACATGTACCTGTGGAACGGTCGTTAAGACACTAACAGCTTACAGACGGTAGGCAATTAAGGTCACAGTTATGAAAACTTAGGACACTAAAGAGGCCTTTCTACTCTGAAAAACACCAAGAGAAAGATGCCCAGGGTCCCTGCTCATCTGCGTGAACATGCCTTAGGCATGCTGCAAGGAGACATAAGGATTGCAGATGTGGCCAGGACAATAAATTGCAATGTCCGTACTGTGAGATGCCTAAGACAGCGCTACAGGGAGACAGGATGGACAGCTGATCGTCCTCGCAGTGGCAGACCACGTGTAACAACACCTGCACAGGATCGGTACATCCGAACATCACACCTGCGGGAACAAGTACAGGATGGCAACAACAACTGCCCGAGTTACACCAGGAACGCACAATCCCTCCATCAGTGCTCAGACTGTCCACAATAGGCTGAGAGAGGCTGGACTGAGGGCTTGTAGGCCTGTTGTAAGGCAGGTCCTCACCAGACATCACCGGCAACAACGTCGCCTATGGGCACAAACCCACCATCGCTGGACCAGACAGGACTGGCAAAAAGTGCTCTTCATTGACAAGTCGCGGTTTTGTCTCACCAGGGGTGATGGTAGGATTCGCGTTTATCGTCGAAGGAATGAGCGTTACACCAAGGCGGGATTGATTTGGAGGTGGAGGGTCCATCATGGTCTGGGGCGGTGTGTCACAGCATCATTGGACTGAGCTTGTTGTCATTGCAGGCAATCTCAACGCTGTGCGTTACAGGGAAGACATCCTCCTCCCTCATGTGGTACCCTTCCTGCAGGCTCATCCTGACATGACCCTCCAGCATGACAATGCCACCAGCCATACTGCTCGTTCTGTGCGTGATTTCCTGCAAGACAGGAATGTCAGTGTTCTGCCATGGCCAGCGAAGAGCCCGGATCTCAATCCCATTGAGCAAGTCTGGGACATGTTGAATCAGGGTGAGGGCTAGGGCCATTCCCCCCAGAAATGTCTGGGAACTTGCAGGTGCCTTGGTGGAAGAGTGGGGTAACATCTCATAGCAAGAACTGGCAAATCTGGTGCAGTCCATGAGGAGGAGATGCATTGCAGTACTTAATGCAGCTGGTGGACACACCAGATACTGACTGTTACTTTTGATTTTGACCCCCCCCCCCCCCTTTGTTTAGGGACACATTATTCAATTTCTGTTAGTCACATATCTGTGGAACTTGTTCAGTGTGTGTGTGTGTGTGTGTGTGTGTGTGTATGTGTGTGTGTGTGTGTCATCATATTAGCCCTATCCTGGTTACTCATGCCCTCCTGCATTAGCCTATCCTGGTTACTCATGCCCTCCTCCATTAGCCCTGTCCTGGTTACTCATGCCCTCCTCCATTAGCCCTGTCCTGGTTACTCATGCCCTCCTCCATTAGCCCTGTCCTGGTTACTCATGCCCTCCTCCATTAGCCCTGTCCTGGTTACTCATGCCCTCCTCCATTAGCCCTGTCCTGGTTACTCATGCCCTCCTCCATTAGCCCTGTCCTGGTTACTCATGCCCTCCTCCATTAGCCCTATCCTGGTTACTCATGCCCTCCTCCATTAGCCCTATCCTGGTTACTCATGCCCTCCTCCATTAGCCCTGTCCTGGTTACTCATGCCCTCCTCCATTAGCCCTATCCTGGTTACTCATGCCCTCCTCCATTAGCCCTATCCTGGTTACTCATGCCCTCCTCCATTAGCCCTGTCCTGGTTACTCATGCCCTCCTCCATTAGCCCTATCCTGGTTATTCATGCCCTCCTGCATTAGCCCTGTCCTGGTTACTCATGCCCTCCTCCATTAGCCCTGTCCTGGTTACTCATGCCCTCCTCCATTAGCCCTGTCCTGGTTACTCATGCCCTCCTCCATTAGCCCTATCCTGGTTACTCATGCCCTCCTCCATTAGCCCTATCCTGGTTACTCATGCCCTCCTCCTTTAGCCCTGTCCTGGTTACTCATGCCCTCCTCCATTAGCCCTATCCTGGTTACTCATGCCCTCCTCCATTAGCCCTATCCTGGTTACTCATGCCCTCCTCCATTAGCCCTATCCTGGTTACTCATGCCCTCCTCCATTAGCCCTATCCTGGTTACTCATGCCCTCCTCCATTAGCCCTATCCTGGTTACTCATGCCCTCCTCCATTAGCCCTGTCCTGGTTACTCATGCCCTCCTCCATTAGCCCTGTCCTGGTTACTCATGCCCTCCTCCATTAGCCCTGTCCTGGTTACTCATGCCCTCCTCCATTAGCCCTGTCCTGGTTACTCATGCCCTCCTCCATTAGCCCTATCCTGGTTACTCATGCCCTCCTCCATTAGCCCTATCCTGGTTACTCATGCCCTCCTCCATTAGCCCTATCCTGGTTACTCATGCCCTCCTCCATTAGCCTATCCTGGTTACTCATGCCCTCCTCCATTAGCCCTATCCTGGTTACTCATGCCCTCCTCCATTAGCCCTGTCCTGGTTACTCATGCCCTCCTCCATTAGCCCTGTCCTGGTTACTCATGCCCTCCTCCATTAGCCCTATCCTGGTTACTCATGCCCTCCTCCATTAGCCCTATCCTGGTTACTCATGCCCTCCTCCATTAGCCCTATCCTGGTTACTCATGCCCTCCTCCATTAGCCCTGTCCTGGTTACTCATGACCTCCTCCATTAGCCCTGTCCTGGTTACTCATGCCCTCCTCCATTAGCCCTGTCCTGGTTACTCATGCCCTCCTCCATTAGGCCTATCCTGGTTACTCATGCCCTCCTCCATTAGCCTATCCTGGTTACTCATGCCCTCCTCCATTAGCCCTATCCTGGTTACTCATGCCCTCCTCCATTAGCCCTATCCTGGTTACTCATGCCCTCCTCCATTAGCCTATCCTGGTTACTCATGCCCTCCTCCATTAGCCTATCCTGGTTACTCATGCCCTCCTCCATTAGCCCTATCCTGGTTCCTCATGCCCTCCTCCATTAGCCCTGTCCTGGTTACTCATGCCCTCCTCCATTAGCCCTGTCCTGGTTACTCATGCCCTCCTCCATTAGCCTATCCTGGTTACTCATGCCCTCCTCCATTAGCCCTATCCTGGTTACTCATGCCCTCCTCCATTAGCCCTATCCTGGTTACTCATGCCCTCCTCCATTAGCCCTGTCCTGGTTACTCATGCCCTCCTCCATTAGCCCTGTCCTGGTTACTCATGCCCTCCTCCATTAGCCCTATCCTGGTTACTCATGCCCTCCTCCATTAGCCCTATCCTGGTTACTCATGCCCTCCTCCATTAGCCCTGTCCTGGTTACTCATGCCCTCCTCCATTAGCCCTATCCTGGTTACTCATGCCCTCCTCCATTAGCCCTATCCTGGTTACTCATGCCCTCCTCCATTAGCCCTATCCTGGTTACTCATGCCCTCCTCCATTAGGCCTATCCTGGTTACTCATGCCCTCCTCCATTAGCCTATCCTGGTTACTCATGCCCTCCTCCATTAGCCTATCCTGGTTACTCATGCCCTCCTCCATTAGCCTATCCTGGTTACTCATGCCCTCCTCCATTAGCCCTATCCTGGTTACTCATGCCCTCCTCCATTAGCCCTGTCCTGGTTACTCATGCCCTCCTCCATTAGCCCTGTCCTGGTTACTCATGCCCTCCTCCATTAGCCTATCCTGGTTACTCATGCCCTCCTCCATTAGCCCTATCCTGGTTACTCATGCCCTCCTCCATTAGCCCTATCCTGGTTACTCATGCCCTCCTCCATTAGCCCTTTCCTGGTTACTCATGCCCTCCTCCATTAGCCCTGTCCTGGTTACTCATGCCCTCCTCCATTAGCCCTATCCTGGTTACTCATGCCCTCCTCCATTAGCCCTGTCCTGGTTACTCATGCCCTCCTCCATTAGCCCTGTCCTGGTTACTCATGCCCTCCTCCATTAGCCCTGTCCTGGTTACTCATGCCCTCCTCCATTAGCCCTGTCCTGGTTACTCATGCCCTCCTCCATTAGCTCTTGATGGAACTCTCACCTCGTCATCACTCTCCCTGTCTTTCTCTCCCTCTTTTCTCTACACGTATCAGAGTTAACACATACGTACCACTCAGGAGGTATGATTGAGTACAAGCTGAGGCAGAATTGTCTTTAGAATATCTGGGCTGGGGGACTCTGAGGGAGCTGTAAGGACAGAGGCTACACCAGGATACTGGGGAGAACATGGCATTATCACAGCCATACGCTTATACACACACACACACACACACACACACACACACACACACACACACACACACACACACACACACACATACACACACACACACACACACACACACACACAAGGATGTGCTACTGTAGGAGTGTGGCTGAATCTAAAACACAGCTTACAGCCAAGACAGTATAACCATGCACAGCTACTGAGAAGAGAACTGTTTATTGTTTCATAGCGTAATTATTCTCTGTTCTTATCACAGCATTCAGCCTGATGCATGTTGTAAGAAATGTCCTTGAGATAGAAATGAGGAAGTGTAAGAAAGCACATGCAGTGGTGCAGGGCAGTAGTATATCGCTCTGGTAAGAGCTACCAGGCTTATGCACCAGGATATGCTGACCCCGTGTGGTCAACACACAAACTACTAAAATGTGTTGTCATGCACTAATGAGGAAAATATATACATCATCCATGCATCCTCTTTCAGCATATGTCTGCTGCCTACCACGTCCTCATATAGATGTCGCCAATACATTAGGTCTAGAACAAAGTGTACTTTATATTTCCATGTACAATCGCAAGGTTTAGAAATGTATTTTACTTCTAAAACACATAGCAACACAGCCATAGATTTTAGAGTATTCAGAGAGGGAACATGGTGGAAAATAGACAACTGCCCCATGCACCCAAGCACAGAGGAGATCAGTGAGCGTGGGGAAGAGGGGGAAGAAACCATGGGAACAGGGTTTAGAGACCCAGCTACCTGTACATAGCAGACTGACAGGGACAGAGAGTACTTTGGGACTGTTGGGTTGAGCTTAGACGTAGAGGGTAGTTGACCATCAGGGTTATTGTAACAGAGGGGCAGGGTCAGAGGAAAGTTGCACATCCACTTGTTATCATTCTTCAGCTTTTGCCTTCTTATTAAAGCTTCCGTATACATTGTTATTAATGCTTAAGTATTGAAGCTGTATTAATGCACACTCAGATGCAGAATGTCTTACCCTGGTCCTCTGGGGATCCTCCTTCCTACAATCACAGTAACAATGGACATGATGGAAATGGTTAACCAATGGAACCTTTATGGGTTGAAAATATGTCTCTGTCCCAAATGGTACCCAATTCCCTTCATAGTGCACTACCCTATGGGTCCTGGTCAAAAGCAGGGCACTACCCTATGGGTCCTGGTCAAAAGCAGGGCACTACCCTATGGGTCCTGGTCAAAAGCAGGGCACTACCCTATGGGTCCTGGTCAAAAGCAGGGCACTACCCTATGGGTCCTGGTCAAAAGGAGTGCACTACCCTATGGGTCCTGGTCAAAAGCAGGGCACTACCCTATGGGTCCTGGTCAAAAGCAGGGCATTACCCTATGGGTCCTGGTCAAAAGGAGTGCACTACCCTATGGGTCCTGGTCAAAAGGAGTGCACTACCCTATGGGTCCTGGTCAAAAGCAGGGCACTACCCTATGGGTCCTGGTCAAAAGCAGGGCATTACCCTATGGGTCCTGGTCAAAAGGAGTGCACTATATAGGGAATAGGGTGACATTTGGTATGCATCCTATTCCTGACACTGAATGATTGGTTAGAAGCAACTTCATCCTACAGTTCTGTATTTGAGGGTAAATGTGTCCATACCTTAGGTTTCTCATCCAAAATCTGCTGTCTGATGTCCTTGTGCTTCTCCAGTAGTCTCTCCATTCTCTTACTCTGAGCATCCTCCAACTACACAGACAGAGACAGGGGTAGGTGAGAGTAAGGTGTAGCCACATAACAAACACAAACAAATCCACACGCCGGCATGGACACACGCACACACTTACCCGTTTGATATACTGCACCACCTCATTGACAAATGACCTGTTGATTTCCAGCTTCTCTCTGTAAACATATACAGATGTTCAGCTCTAACCTCTCTGTAAGAATCCTCAAATGTAAACTTTACTTTAACAGTCAACAATCCTGATGTTCCTGCTTCCAATCTAGCTCAAAGGACCATATAAAAGTTGGTAGGTCTGCCTGATTACCTATGACACTTACAAGCATAAAGTCTTTCTGTAAAAAATTACGGAATATTTGTATTAAATTGTTCCTGTCGTGATCATTAGCTTGATCAGTCAGTCAGGCATGAATCTTTATCGCCATCAGGTGGCCTTAAGGAGCATGAACACGTATGTATTAGGAGGTCTCTTCTCCAACCCCATGTACTTACTCCTCTGTCACGTTCTTGTTGTTGGCCTTTGCTTCATTAATCTTCTCCTGTCTTTTCTTGTCCATCTTCTTCTTCATGTCTTTCTTTTCCCTGTGGAGAAATAGGAGGACAGTGAAACAAATGGCCCATGAAATACATGAGCTTCTTGTGTGTGTGTGTGTGTGTGTGTGTGTGTGTGTGTGTGTGTGTGTGTGTGTGTGTGTGTGTGTGTGTGTGTGTGTGTGTGTGTGTGTGTGTGTGTGTGTGTGTGCACTTTTTTACTTGTCACAGATGTCTCTGATCTTCTTCAGCTGGGCACTCTGACACTCCTCGGCTATGGTTGTCAACTTCTCCAACAGCTAGAGATCCACAGGAAAAAGAACACTGGTTATCCTACAGTTTGTCTTCCTCGTAGCATATGATAGCTGACTCATGCTTTCTGTTTAACTCAGGCATGACTTATCTGTTGACATTGGAGAATATAATTGGTCTGTCAGTATGGTTCTATTCATCATGGATAAACTCTGACACCTCATCCACACAAACTGTACACAGATCAGTTACTACACTCAGTCTTTCCACCTCACAAAGCAGTAGAGGAGCACTGGGAAATCTTTATACTGATCTAAGGTCAGCACAACAGGGTGATTTTGGCCATAAAGCCCAGAGGGAGCCCAGTCATTAAACACAAGCCAATGCGAGCGTTATACTGAGTTGAGGGTTAATGCTGATTCAACGCAAATAATACATCTACTGTATGTAGTTAGGTAAGTTGGTCTCTAGTATATCTCTGGTTGAGGATATGGTTAGGTGTGTGCGTTCGTGCGTGCGTGCGCATGCGCGCCTGTACCGTTTTATTGTGTTCTTTCTTCTGGTACTTCTCACTGTAATACTGCTCCTGTCTCAGTGTGAGTAGCTGTTGTTGCTGCTTCTCCTTCAGCTCAGACAGTCTCTGACTGGACTCCTGGTCCAACACACACAGCTCCTGCTCCAGGGTCGACAGGGACTGTTCCGACCTGCTAAACACACACGTAAGGGTTGGTAATGTTCTTTAGTTGTGCCGTGATTGGGTAATGTTCCTATAGTTACACTGTGATTGGCTCAGTATTCTGTCACTCATGGGGACACTACGTCACCTCCAAATCTAAGGGTAGAGCTAGAAAATTCAAGTCCCTTGGGGGCTGCCATAGAGTTACATTAGAAGTGCCCATCCAAGAAAGTTCAAGGTTATTGGCCACAGATAAAATGACGTCTAATCACGTTATATCTACAGTAGCTTTGATTGGACTTATGTCCAATCAACATCATACTTTCAAAATCTTATCTGCAAGCTAGCAGTCATCATCATGAATCAAGTCGACAGTCTACTGGCAAATCCTTTTTAAATTAAGAGAAATTATAGATAAAACGTATCGGTGCTCATCGGCCATTGGACATTAACATTACACAACAAGCTGGAAATCACAAATTCAACAATGAGTGGTTTGGAAGGAATTACTGGCTAACTGCAAACATTTCTAGAGCTCCGACCTGAAGATCACTGACGTCATCTTGACTTAATCTTTTTTTCCCCTAGTTGTCTTGAAAGCACCATAAATCCAGAGAATGCCAGACTTTGATGATAAAGTTTGATGACAAAATTTGCACACGATGGACCGCCGCGCCGCCTTCCTGTTCAAGTGAGCACAGCACAACAAGGTGAGTCCAAAAATGTATTGTATGCTGCTGCATAAATTATGTAATTTTATTTTTTTAAATTTTATTTCACCTTTATTTAACCAGGTAGGCCAGTTGAGAAAAAGTTCACATTTACAACTGCGACCTGGCCAAGATTAAGCAAATCAGTGCGACACAAACAGCAATACAGAGTTACACATGGAATAAACAAACGTACAGTCAATAACTCAATAGAAAAAATCTATATACAGTGTGTGCAAATGAGGTAAGATTAGGGAGGTAATGCAATCAATAGGCCGTAGTGGCGAAGTAATTACAATTTAACAATTAAACACTGGAGTGATAGATGAGCAGAAGATGAATGTGCAAGTGGAGATACTGGGGTGCAAAGGAGAGAAAAAAATAATAATAATAACAATATGGGGATGAGGTAGTTGGATGGGCTATTTACAGATGGGCTACGTACAGGTGCAGTGATATGTGAGCTGCTCTGACAGCTGATGCTTAACTTCTATGGGCTAGGTGGGCGGGACACAGCCAGTGAAATATCAGGGCGGCAAATTCAAAAACAACAAAATGTCATAATTCAACTTTCTCAAAAGTACAACTATTTTACACCATTTTAAAGATAAACGTCTCGTTAATTTAACCTCTACGGGCCACGGGGGCAGTATTGAGAATTTTGAAAGAAATATGTGCCCATTTTTAACTGCCTCCTACACCAACTCAGAAGCTAGGATATGCATATTATTAACACATTCGGATAGAAAACACTCTGAATTTTCTAAAACAGTTTGAATGGTGTCTGTAAGTATAACAAAACTCATATTGCAGGCAAAAACCTGTGAAAAATAGATTAAAAAAAATGAGAATTTTGTGACTGTACTATTTAGTGTCATTGTTTTAAAGATACCACAGTGAGAAAGGATTCAGTTCGCAACTCCTACTGCTTCCACTAGATGTCAACGATCTTTAGAAAGTTGTTGGAAGCATCTGTCATGAATACAGACCGAATTAGAAAGCTTACAAGTTGACACGTCATCACTTCATTTTTTGCGCCTGCGCATGAATCTGAGAAGAGTGCCTTTGTCATTATCGTTTATTCTAGACACTTGATAGGTTGTGTGAAAATATTACTGATGTTTACTGATGTTTCACGTTAAAAATGGAACAAAAGATTAGTGCTAAACAACGTTTGACATGTTTAAACAAACGTAAATAGATTATTTACTAGGTTTTCTTTAGCTTTTCGACGTGACTTTACACTGCCCACCTCATTTTGTGGGAGCCTACTGAACGCTAACTATTTGGACATAAATTATGAACTTTGTCAAAAGAAACCACATTTGTTCTGGACCTGGGATCTCTGGCAGCGCCTTCTGATGGAGATAATCAAAGGTAAGGGGATATTTAGAATGTTATTATCGATATTAGATGATGCTAATGCTAACGGTATAGCTTAGCTTAGCTTAGCATATAGCTTATTGTTGTTAGCATAGTACCCAGTTTATGCAAAATGTGATTTCCCAGTAAAGTTATTTTGAGATCTGGCCATTCGGTAGCAATTACGAGATGATAATATATTATTCTTTGAATGACAATATTATAATTTACCAATGTTTTCGAATAGTAATTCCGTGATTTGTAATGCTGGATTCACTGGGTGCATTCGAGCCGAAAAAAATTCTGAATTTCACCGCGACTGTAAATGCTGTTTTTGGATATAAATATGAACTTGATGGAACTAAAAATGCATGTATTGTATAACATAATGTCCTATGAGTGTCATCTGATGCAGATTGTCAAAGGTAAGTGCATAATTCTAGCTAGTTTTCTGTCTGTTGATGCCCTTCTTTGAATTGGCTAAACATTACACGCAGCTATTGTCAATGTACTCTCCTCACATAACCTAACTTTATGCATTCTCCGTAATGCCTCTGAAAATCGGACAGCGTGGTTAGATTTAGGAGATATATCTTTCAAATGGAGGAAAATAGTTGATTATTTGATTTTTTGAAATGATTACTCTTGCAGTTTTGAATTCCCCGCCATGGTCACATGACAATGAATCCCAATACCGGGATAAGATCGGGATAAGATCCTCAACAGGCTAACCAAATTGTCCGATTTCAAAAAGGCTTTACAGCGAAAGCAAAACATTAGATTATGTTAGGAGAGTACATAGACACAAATAATCACACAGCCATTTTCCAAGCAAGGATATGTGTCTATAAAACCCAAAACACAGCTAAATGAAGCACCAGCCTTTGACGATCTTCATCACATGACACTCCTAGGACATTATGTTACAAAATACATGTATGTTTTGTTCGATAAAGTTCATATTTATATCCAAAAACAGCATTTTACATTGGCACGTGATGTTCAGAAAATGTATTCCCACCGAAACGTCCGGTGAATGTGCACATCAATTTACAAAAATACTCATCATAAATGTTGACAAAATATATAACAATTATTTTAAGAATTATAGATAGACTACCCCTGGATGCAACCGCTGTGTCAGATTTTAAAATAGCTTTACGGAGAAAGCACATTTTTCAATATTCTGAGTACATAGCTCAGATAATTATTAACTGGTAATACAGATCACTTATCCAAAGGTATAACGCGCGAGCGTGGAACGAGAGACGAAAAGTCAAAATGTTCCATTACCATACTTAGAAGCGTGTCAAACGCTGTTTAAAATCAATCTTTATGGTATATTTAACGTAAAATTGCGATAATATTCCAACCGGACAATAGCATATTCATTCAAGAAGAAAAAGAAGGAACGGCGTGCTCGCGTGACCGCGCATATCCAATCCCTTTGTTGCCAGGCAGACCACTCAGTAACTGAGCTCCTATTATCTGCCCAGTAACAGGAGAATGCTCAAACCACTTTCTGAAGGCTTTAGACAGCCAATGGAAGCCTTGGGAAGTGCAACGTCACCCCACAGACACTGTAGCTTCGATAGAGAATCAAAAGAAGAAAGACAATTCTCAGACTTTTCACTTCCTGCTTGGATTTTTCTCAGGTTTTTGCCTGCCATATGAGTTCTGTTATACTCACAGACACCATTCAAACAGTTTTAGAAACTTCAGAGTGTTTTCTATCCAAATCTACTAATGATATGCATATTCTAGTTTCTGGGCCAGAGTAGTAACCTGTTTAAATTGGGTACGTTTTTCATCCGGCCGTGAAAATACTGCCCCCTAGCCCAGACAGGTTGAAGCTAGTGAGGGAGATATTAGTCTCAAGCTTCAGTGATTTTCGCAAATTCGTCACGGTCATTGGCAGCAGAGAACTGGAAGGAAAGGTGGCCAAATGAGGAATAGGCTTTGGGGGCGACCAGTGAAATATACCTGCTGGAGCGCGTGCTATGGGTGGGTGCTGCAATGGTGACCAGTGAGCTGAGATAAGGCGGGGCTTAACCTAGCAAAGACTTATAGATGACCTGGAGCCAGTGGGTTTGGTGAGGAATATGAAGCGAGGGCCAACCAACGAGAGCTTACAAGTCGCTGTGGTGGGTAGTATATGGGGCTTTGGTGACAAAACGGATGGCACTGTGATAGACTGCATCCAATTTGCTGAGTAGAATGTTGGAGGTTATTTTATAAATGACATCACCGAAGTCAAGGATCGGTAGGATAGTCAGTTTTACGAGGGTATGTTTGGCAGCATGAGCGAAGGATGCTTTGTTGCGAAATAGGAAGCTGATTCTAGATTACATTTTTGATTGGAAATGCTTAATGTGAGTCTGTAAGGAGAGTTTACAGTCTAACCAGACACCTAGGTATTTGTGATTATCCACATATTATAAGTCAGAACTGTCCAGAGTAGTGATGCTGGACAGGCGGGCAGGTGCGGGCAGCGATCGGTTGAAGAGCATGCATTTGGTTTGACTTGCATTTAAGAGCAGTTGGAGGCCACGGAAGGAGAGTTGTACGGCATTGAAGCTCATCTGGAGGTTAGTTAACACAGTGTCCAAAGAAGGGCCAGTATACAGAATGTTGTCCTCTGCGTAGAGGTGGATCAGAGAATCACCAGCAGCAAGAGTGACATCATTGATGTATACAGAGAAAAGAGTCGGCCCGAGAATTGAACCCTGTGGCACCCCCATTGAGACTTCCAGAGGTCCGGACAACAGGCCCTCCGATTTGACACAGTGAACTATATCTGAGAAGTAGTTGGTGAACTAGGCGAGGCAGTCATTTGAGTAACCAAGGCTGTTGAGTCTGCTGATAAGAATGTGATGATTGACAGAGTCGAAAGCCTTGGCCAGGTCGATGAATACGGCTGCACAGTATTGTCTTTTATCGATGGTGGTTATGATATCGTTTAGGACCTTGAGCGTGGCTGAGGTGCACCCATGACCGGCTCGGAAACCAGATTGCATAGCGGAGAAGGTACGGTGGGACTCGAAATGTTCGGTGATCTGTTAGTTAACTTGGCGTTTGAAGACCTAAGAAAGGCAGCATAGGATAGATATAGGTCTGTAACAGTTTGGGTCTAGAGTGTCTCCCCCTTTGAAGAGGGGGATGACCGCGGCAGCTTTCCAATCTTTGGGGATCTCAGACGATACGAAAGAGAGGTTGAACAGGCTAGTAATAGGGGTTGCAACAATTGAGGCAGATAATTTTAGAAAGAGAGGGTCCAGCTTGTCTAGCCCAGCTGATTTGTAGGGGTCCAGATTTTGCAACTCTTTCAGAACATCAGCTATCTGGATTTGGGTGAAGGAGAAATGGGGGAGGTTTGGGCAAGTTGCTGTGGGGGGGTGCAGGGCTGTTGACCGGGATAGGGGTAGCCAGGTGGAAAGCATGGCCAGACGTAGAAAAATGCTTATTGAAATTCTAAATTATCGTGGATTTATCGGTGGTGACAGTGTTTCCTAGCCTCAGTGCAGTGGGCAGCTGGGAGGAGGTGCTCTTATTCTCCATGGACTTTACAGTGTCCCAGAACTTTTTGGAGTTTGTGCTACAGAACGCAAATTTCTGTTTGAAAAAGCTAGCCTTTGCTTTTTTAACTGCCTGTGTATATTGGTTCCTAACTTCCCTGAAAAGTTGCATATCGCGGGGGCTATTCGAAGCAGTACGCCACAGGATGTTGTTGTGCTGGTCAAGGGCAGTCAGGTCTGGAGTGAACCAAGGGCTATATCTGTTCCTGGTTCTACATTTTGTGAATGGGGCATGCTTATTTAAGATGGTGAGGAAAGCACTTTTAAAGAATAACAAGGCATCCTCTACTGATGGAATGAGGTCAATATCCTTCCAGGATACCCGGGCCAGGTCGATTAGAAAAGCCTGCTCGCTGAAGTGTTTTAGGGAGCGTTTGACAGTGATGAGGAGACCCATTACGGATGCAGGCAATGATCACTGAGATCCTGTTTGCAGACAGCAGAGGTGTATTTAGAGGGCAGGTTGGGCAGGATGATATCTATGACGGTGCCTGTGTTTAAAGATTTGGGGTTGTACCTGGTAGGTTCATTGATATTTTGTGTGAGATTGAGGGCATCTAGCTTAGATTGTAGGACGGCCAGGGTGTTAAGCATGTCCCAGTTTAGGTCACCTAACAGTACAAGCTCTGAAGATAGATGGGGGGCAATCAATTCACATATGGTGTCCAGGGCACAGCTGGGGGCAGAAGGTGGTCTTTAACTTTTTGGGATAGGGGGCAGTATTCGTAGGTTTGGATGACTGAGGTGCCCAAAGTAAACTGCCTGTTACTCAGGCCCACAAGCTAGGATATGCATATGCATGGTAGTATTGGATAGAAAACACTAAGGTTTCTAAAACTGTTAAAATAATGTCTGTGAGTATAACAGAACTGATTTGGCAGGCAAAACCCAGAGGACAATGCATCCAGGACATTTTTTGAGGTCATTGGACTTTCCAAATGTTTTCTATGGGAAAGACTTATTATTAGGACCCAAATTGCAGTTCCTATGGCTTCCACTAGATGTCAACAGTCTTTAGAAATTGTTCGATGTTTTCTTTTTTTTTTAAATGAAGAAGTATTCATATTCTTTCTAAATGTCACTCAGAAGGTCTCTAGTCTTTTGGTGCGCGTGAATGAGTGCGCGCTCCTCGTTGTTTTTCTCCGTATTGAAAACAGTTTATTCCGTCTTAAATTTGATCGATTATTTACATATTAGGGTACCTGAGGTTGGATTAGAAACATTGTTTGAAATGTTTGGACCAAGTTTACAGGTTACTTTTTACATTCCTTTGTAGGCATATTGGGCGAGTTGGAACAGGTGTATTTCTGAATCAAACGCACCAAATAAACTGACATTTTTAGGATATAAAGAAGGACTTTATCGAACAAAACGACCATTCATTGTGTAACTGGGATCTTTGGGATTGCAAAAAGATGAAGATCTTCAAAGGTAAGTAATTTATTTTATCGCTATTTCTGACTTTCGTGAGGCATCTGCTTGGTTGTAAAATGTTTATGACGCGTACATGGTTATTTATCTCCAGTATTGAATATACTATTTTCCGTCTTAAATTTGATCGTTTATTTACATATTAGAGTAACTGAGGATTGATTAGGAACGTTGTTTGACATGTTTGGACCAAGTTTATTGGTAACGTTTGGGATTCATTTTGTATGCATTTTGAATGAGGGGAAACAGGTGGATTATTGAATGAAGCGCGCCAAATAACGTACTTTTTTGGGATATAAAGAAGGACTTTATCGAACAAAAGGACCATTTGTTATATAACAGGGACCCTTGTGATTGCAACCAGATGAAGATCTTCAAAGGTAAGGGATTTATTTTGTCACCATCTCTGACTTTCGCGATGCATCTGCTTGGTTGGAAAATGTTTTGAATGCTTTTGTATGCGGGGTGCTGTCCTCAGATAATCGCATGGTATGCTTTCGCCGTAAAGCCTTTTTGAAATCTGACAAAGCGGCTGGATTAACAAGATGTTAAGCTTTTAAATGATGTAAGACACTTGTATCTTCATGAATGGTTAACTTCTTTGGGATAGGGGGCAGTATTTTCACATCCGGATAAAAAACGTACCCGATTTAATCTGGTTACTACTCCTGCCCAGTAACTAGAATATGCATATAATTATTGGCTTTGGATAGAAAACACCCTAAAGTTTCTAAAACTGTTTGAATGGTGTCTGTGAGTATAACAGAACTCCTATGGCAGGCAAAAACCTGAGAAGATTTCATGCAGGAAGTGGCCTGTCTGACAAGGTGTTGTTGTTCTTGCTTCTGTTTATTAAAGAGTCAGGATCTTAGCTGTAACGTGACACTTCCTACGGCTCCAATAGGCTCTCAGAGCCCGGGAAAAACCTGAACGATGACGAGGCAGCCTCAGGCTGAAACACATAATCGCCTTTGCCAAGTGGTCTATCAGAGGACAATGGAATTAGGCGCGTGCCCCGATTCGACCCCGTGCAGTATTTTCTTTCGGCTGTTTACCTAATTGCAGATTCCCGGTCGGAATATTATCGCTTTTCTACGAGAAAAATTGCATAAAAATGGATTTTAAACAGCGGTTGACATGCTTCGAAGTACGGTAATGAAATATTTAGAAATCTTTTGTCACGAAATGCGCCGTGCGCACGACCGTTATTTACCATTGGGATAGTGTCTAGAACGCACGAACAAAACGTCGCTGTTGGAACATAACTATGGATTATTTTGGACCAAACCTACATTTGTTATTGAAGTAGAAGTCCTGGGAGTGCATTCTGACGAAGAACAGGAAAGGTAATCAAACTTTTCTAATAGTAAATCTGATTTTGGTGAGTGCTAAACTGCGTGGGTGTCTAAATAGCTAGCCCTGTGATGCCGGGCTATCTACTTAGAATATTGCAAAATGTGCTTTCACCGAAAAGCTATTTTAAAATCGGACATATCGAGTGCATAGAGGAGTAATGCTTTCTGTGAACGTTTATCGTGAGTAATTTAGTAAATTGTTAGTAAATTCGCCGGGAGTTTGCGGGGGGTATGCTAGTTCTGAACGTCACATGCTAATGTAAAAAGCTGGTTTTTGATATAAATATGAACTTGATTGAACAAAACATGCATGTATTGTATAACATAATGTCCTAGGTGTGTCATCTGATGAAGATCATCAAAGGTTAGTGCTGCATTTAGCTGTCTTCTGGGTTTTTGTGACATTATATGCTAGTTTGAAAATGGGTGTCTGATTATTTCTGGCTGGGTACTCTGCTGACATAATCTAATGTTTTGCTTTCGTTGTAAAGCCTTTTTGAAATCGGACAGTGTGGTTAGATTAACGAGAGTTGTCTTTAAATAGCTGTAAAATAGTCATATGTTTGAGAAATTGAAGTAATAGCATTTCAAAGGTTTTGAAAATCACGCCACAGGATTCAACTGGCTGTTACGTAGGTGGGACGAATTCGTCCCGCCGGTCCTAGACAGGTTAATATTACGAATGTAGTATTTTTGAATTTCCCGCTCTGCATTTTCACAGGATGTTGTCAAGGTGGGTCGCTAGCGGCACGTCTATCTCTAAAAAGATAACCAGCGGCAACGGTGAGAGACTTGTTTCTGGAAAGTTGGATTTTTATAAGTAGAAGCTTGAATTGTTTGGGCACAGACCTGGATAGTATGACAGAACTCTGCAGGCTGTCTCTGCAGTAGATTGCAACTCCTGTCACATCCTGACCAGTAATAGGGGTTATTTGTTATTGTAGTTTGGTCAGGACGTGGCAGAGGGTATTTGTTTTATGTGGTTCGGGGTGGTGGTTTGTTTAGTGGGGTATTTGATTTATGTATTCCTGAGGTTTTTGGGCACTGTTCTATGTTAGTGTATTTCTATGTTCTGTCTAGTCTTTTGTATTTCAATGTTTTGTTAAGTGGGGTTGGACTCTCAATTGGAGGCAGGTGTTTTCTAGTTGCCTCTGATTGAGAGTCCTATATATACGTATGTGTTTGTTGAGTGCTTTGTGGGAGATTGTTCTGTGTATAGCCTTGTGCCTTACCAGCCTGTGAATAGTCATTGTGTTTTCTTTGTGTACGTGTTTATTTTGGTTCTCCTTCTTGTCCGATTATAATAAAGAAGATGAGTGTACATTTCCCCGCTGCATTTTGGTCTATATCCGACTACAACCGTTACAGAATCTCCCACCAGAAAAAGACCAAGCAGCGGAGTAAGGAGCAAAGGGAATTTGATATGGACTGTCGGGAAAAGTGGACGTGGGAGGAGATTATGGCCGGAGAAGGTCCATGGAGAAAGTGGAGCGAAGACCGGGAACGCTACAGGGAAACACGACTGGCGTTTAAGCCGGAGAGGCACCCCCAATAATTTTTTGGGGGGGGGGCACACGGGTAGTTTGGCTGGGCCAGGCAGTAGACCTAAGCCAGCTCCCCGTGCTTTTTATGGGAAGCGCCGAGGTATGCGGAAGTGCGCACAGTCCGGTGCGAGTGATCCCAGCCCCTCGCAAGTGCCGTGCTAGAGTGGGCATCCAGCCTGGTAGGAGGATGCATGCGCAGCGCATCTGGTCACCGGTGCGCCTCCTAGGTCCAGGCTACCCTACGCCCGCTCTACGCATGGCAACCATCAGGCCCCTGCACAGCCCAGTTCGCCCTGTACCAGCACTCCGCTCGTACAGGGCTACTAGTTCCATCCAGCCAGGACGGGTTGTGCAGGAGGTGCGATTGAGACCGCCAGTGCTTCTCCACGGCCCGGTATATCCAGTACCAGTACCACGCACCAGGCCTCCAATACGTCAGCCCAGTCCAACTCAGCCCATTCCTGCTCCCCGCACTAGCCATGAGGTGCGTGTTCCCAAACTGGCACTTCCAGTACCAGCACCACGCATCAGGCTTCCAGTGCGTAATACCAGTTCCACTCGGCTGGTTCCTGCTTCCCGCACTAGCCCTGAGGTGCGTGTCCCCAGGCTGGTACCTCCACTACAAGTCCCACGCATCAGGCTTCCAGTGCGTCAGCCCAGCCTCGAGTGTCCGGAAACAGTGCCCTGTCCAGAGTGTCCGGAAACAGTGCCCCGTCCAGAGTATTCGGAAACAGTGCCCCGTCCAGAGTATCCGACGACAGTACCCCGTCCAGAGTATCCGACAACAGTACCCCGTCATGAGTATCCGGTAAGAGTGTTAAGCCCGGAACCGAGTGAGACGGCCTACAGTTTGGAACCAAGGGAGACGGCCCACTGTGCAGAACCGAGTGAGACGGCCTACAGTTCGGAACCAAGGGAGACGGCCCACTGTGCAGAACCGAGTGAGACGGCCCACAGTTCGGAGAGGGGTGAATGGGTCTACAGTCCGTAACCGATTGAGTCTGCCTGCGATCCGGAACCGAGTGAGTCTGCCTGCGATCCGGAACCGAGTGAGTCTGCCTGCGGTCCGGAACCGAGTGAGTCTGCCTGCGGTCCGGAACCGAGTGAGTCTGCCTGCGGTCCGGAACCGAGTGAGTCTGCCTGCGGTCCGGAACCGAGTGAGTCGCTTGCGGTCCGGAACCGAGTGAGTCTGCCTGCGGTCCGGAACCGAGTGAGTCTGCCTGCGGTCCGGAACCGAGTGAGTCTGCCTGCGGTCCGGAACCGAGCGAGTCTGACTATAACTCCGAACCGAGTGAGTCTGCCTACAGCTCGGAACCGAGTCAGTCTGCCTACGGCCCGGAACCGAGTGAGTCTGCCTGCGGTCCGGAACCAAGCGAGTATGCCTACAGTCTGGGTGGCTGTAGACCAGAACCTGAGCCACCTCCAGTATAGGTGGGTTGGGGAGGGGGGGTGTAGCACAGGTGCTGTCGTTGACGGCAGCCACCCTCCCTTCCCTCCCTTTAGTTTAGGGGATTTATGTTTGTTTTGGGGTATTTTGTTTTTTTGTGTGAGGTGCATCCGGGGTCTGCACCTTTGGGGGGGGGGTACTGTCACGTCCTGACCAGTAATAGGGGTTATTTGTTATTGTAGTTTGGTCAGGACGTGGCAGAGGGTATTTGTTTTATGTGGTTCGGGGTGGTGGTTTGTTTAGTAGGGTATTTGATTTATGTATTCCGGGGGGTTTTGGGCACTGTTCTATGTTAGTGTATTTCTATGTTCTGTTTAGTCTTTTGTATTTCTATGTTTTGTTAATTGGGGTTGGACTCTCAATTGGAGGCAGGTGTTTTCTAGTTGCCTCTGATTGAGAGTCCTATATATAGGTATGTGTTTGTTGAGTGCTTTGTGGGAGATTGTTCTGTGTATAGCCTTGTGCCTTACCAGCCTGTGATTAGTCATTGTGTTTTCTTTGTGTACGTGTTTATTTTGGTTCTCTCTTGTCCGATTATAATAAAGAAGATGAGTGTACATTTCCCCGCTGCATTTTGGTCTATATCCGACGACAACCGTTACAACTCCGCCCCCTTTGGCAGTTCTATCTTGTCGGAAAATGTTATACTTAGGGATGGAAATGTCAGGATTTTTGGTGGCCTTCCTAAGCCAGGATTCAGACACGGCTAGGACATCCGGGTTGGCAGAGTGTGCTAAGGCAGTGAATAAAACAAATTTGGGGAGGAGGCTTCTAATGTTAACATGCATGAAACCAAGGCCTTTACAGTTACAGAAGTCAACAAATGAGAGCGCCTGGGGAATGGGAGTGGAGCTAGGCACTGCAGGGCCGGGATTAACCTCTACATCACCAGAGGAACAGAGGAGGAGTAGGATAAGGGTACAGCTAAAGGCTATAAGAACTGGTTGTCTAGTGAATTCGGAACAGAGAGTAAAAGGAACAGGTTTCTGGGTGTGGAAGAATAGATTCAAGGCATAATGTACAGACAAGGGTATGGTAGGATGTGAATACAGTGGAGGTAAACCTAGGCAGTGAGTGATGATGAGAGAGGTTTTGTCTCTTGACACCATTTAAACCAGGTGAGGTCACTGCATGTGTGGGAGGTGAAACAAACGGGCTAGCTAAGGCATATTGAGCAGGGCTGGAGTCTTTACAGTGAAATAAGACAATAATCACTAACCAAAACATATTGACATTAGGGAGAGGCATGCGTAGCTGAGTGATCATAGGGACCAGTGGGAGGCTAGGCGAGCTGGAGACATGGCGATTCAGACAGCTAGCGGGCCGGGGCTAGCAGGCTAGCAGAAGGGCCTTTTTTGTGACATTATATGCTATTATGCTATTATTGGCCCATTATTTAGAAAGTATTTTTTCTTCTCTGTGATTTTACATACAAACCAGTGTATCTGCTTTGCTTCAACCTTGGTTTATAAAGACTCATTTATTATTATTATTAGGGGGGACGTCGCGGTGGAAGAAGTCTGTTGTTTGTTGCCCCCTCGGACGGTTACGTCGGCAGACCAGTCGTGTTGGATTGGCAGGGCTCCGTGTAGGCAGTAAAAGGGTCCAGGCAAAATAGGTATTGTTGCCCAAGAAATTGGCTGATGGTCCTCTTCAGCTAACAGTCAGATATGCTCTAGATAGCTAGCGGGCCACGGATGGGCCTTCAGGGAACGTCGCGACGGAGGAGCCTGTTGAAACACCTCGGGCGGATTACATCGGTAGACCAGTCGTGGTGGAATCGGCGGGGCTCCGTATCGGCAGTAAAAGGGGTCCAGGCCAATTGGCAAAATATTGGTCATCATCGAATATTGTAAGAGCATTCATTCTCTGCTTATATGCCCCCTTTATTTATCCTATGGTTTTGACTTGGTGTACAGGGATAATACTGTAAGAACGGCCCATGTTCTGAGTCCTAGCTCACTCATTAATCTCTTAATCGAAATGACAGATAGCCTCTTATCCACTTGTCGTCACCTTATGCCATAGTTTGTACATCTCAATAGTCATTAGAAACCACATTTGTTTAAGCAAGTCAGCCATATCAGCTATGTTTTTTTAAAGGCAATAAATTAGGCTGAATGAACTGTTTCGCTGCCGGACAAGGCGTAGCAGTGGTAAGGTGTTGGGACTTCTGTTGGGAGAGTTTGTGGGCACCGTTTGTCACCGTTATAGTGCAATGAATCTATTGTTTAGTGTTGTGTAGTGGCTTTGTTGGCATGGATTATTTTTTGGTTTTGCCTACCAAGATTTATATGCTAAAATCGCCACTGGTGAGAGGAATAGAGGGATACAGAAAGAAGGGCAGGGAGGAAGACTAAGAGGAGGAGAAGAAGAGTAGCGGAGGAGGACTAAGAGGAGGAGAAGAAGAGTAGCGGAGGAGGACTAAGAGGAAGAGAAGAAGAGTAGCGGAGGAGGACTAAGAGGAAGAGAAGAAGAGTAGCGGAGGAGGACTAAGAGGAAGAGAAGGAGAGTAGCGGAGGAGGACTAAGAGGAAGAGAAGAAGAGTAGCGGAGGAGGACTAAGAGGAAGAGAAGAAGAGTAGCGGAGGAGGACTAAGAGGAAGAGAAGAAGAGTAGCGGAGGAGGACTAAGAGGAAGAGAAGAAGAGTCGTGGAGGAGGACTAAGAGGAAGAGAAGAAGAGTAGCGGAGGAGGACTAAGAGGAAGAGAAGAAGAGTAGCGGAGGAGGACTAAGAGGAGGAGAAGAAGAGTAGCGGAGGAGGACTAAGAGGAAGAGAAGAAGAGTCGTGGAGGAGGACTAAGAGGAAGAGAAGAAGAGTCGTGGAGGAGGACTAAGAGGAAGAGAAGAAGAGTCGTGGAGGAGGACTAAGAGGAAGAGAAGAAGAGTAGCGGAGGAGGACTAAGAGGAGGAGAAGAAGAGCAGGGCTACCTACCTTTTCTTACCATCACGTTTGTGGCTCTTCTGCAGCACGGAGGTCCTGCGCTGGTGCTGGTTCTGCAGCTCTGCAGCCTTGGCCGTGTGCTCCTTGATCAGCTCGCTGGTCTTACGGTGGTGTTTCCTTACCAACTCCTTCATCTCTTTATACTGCTTCCTCTGCTCCCTCACAAAGCCCTTGTGCTGCTTCAACTCCTCTACTGTCTGGGCCTCCATCTCTGGAGGAAGGAGGGATGGAAAGAAGAGAGAGAAGGAGAGAGAGAGAGAGTGAGAGAGAGAGAGAGAGAGAGAGAGAGAGAGAGAGAGAGAGAGAGAGAGAGAGAGAGAGAGAGAGAGAGAGAGAGAGAGAGAGAGAGAGAGAGAGAAATATGTGTTTTGATCAATGACTTTCTTCCTGTCAGTTTTCTTCCTGTCAGCACAATTCCGTGATGTTTCAGATTGGTGTAATGCCAGTACAGATAGACAAATGACCACACGTGTTCACTTAGCTTGTTACTGAGTCTTACTCTAGTCTTACCTGTGAGAACACTGACTGACATGTTCACTTAGTTTGTTACTGAGTCTTACTCTAGTCTTACCTGTGAGAACACTCTGAATGACATCCTCAGTCTTCACTGCAGTTTTCACTGAACCTGATGAACAATATACACCTGTTAGTGCGGGTTTTGGCAGGCTATATCTGGCAACCCAAGTGGGTGGTAAATGTGTTGTGGAATGCCAAATGTAAGTTAACTGGTTGCCATATCGGAGTCACAGTCATGATAAACTACATGGCAAAAAATATGTGGACACCCCTTCAAATGAGTGGATCTGGCTATTTCAGCCACACCCGTTGCTGACAGGTGTATAAAATCGAGCACACAGCCATGCAAGCTCCATAGACAAACATTGGCAGTAGAATGGCCTTACTGCAGAGCTGAAACAACAAGTCAGTTCATCAAATTTCTGCCCTGCCCCAGCTGGTCAACTGTAAGTGCTGTTATTGTGAAGTGGAAACGTCTAGGAGCAACAATGGCTTAGCCGCGAAGTGGTAGGCCACACAAGCTCACAGAACAGAACCGCCAAGTGCTGAAGCCCGTATCGCTTAAAAATCGTCTGTCCTTGGTTACAAAAATCACTACAGAGTTCTTCAGCACAAGAACTGTTCATTGGGAGCTTCATGAAATGGGTTTCCATGGCCAAGCAGCCGCACCCAAGCCTAAGATTACCATGTGCAATGCCAAGCATCAGCTGGAGTGGTGGTCGATACAGAAATGATTTGTTGAGATTGGTGTGGAAAAACATGACTGGCCTGCACAGAGCTCTGACCTCAACCCCATCAAACAACTTTGTAATGAATTGGAACGCTGGCTGCGAGCCAGGTCTAATCGCTCAACATCAGTGCCCAACCTCACTAATGCTCCTGGCTGAATGGAAGCAAGTCCCCGCTGCAATGTTCCAACATCAAGTGGAAAGCCTTCCCAGAAGAGTGGAGGCTGTTTTCGCAGCAAAGGGGGGACCAACTCCATATTAATGCCCATGATTTTGGAATGAGATGTTCGACGAGCAGATGTCCACATACTTTTGGTCATGTAGTGTTTGTTTGTTTGTTTTTTCATCATGAAGCGCTTTGAGATTTCTATTATGAAAAGCACTATAGAAGTTTAATAAATGATTATTATTATTACTGTAAGTTCAAGTGGAGATGTGACCTCTACCTGTGGGCTGTGGCTGGTGGCTGACCAGGCTGGGGGGTTTGGAGGAGATGATGGGGGCGTGGCTGACCCCGTTCTCTGCTGGCAAGGTCACCCGGGGGTCAGGCTCCATTGGGTCATCACCAGCCGCCTCCACCTATCAATCAAATACATTGACAGCGCAACTGATACAGTGCCTTTATGAGACATTTTTTACTGGGCCTCAAAGCACTTTATTGGGTCCACACAGTACTGGTCACATTGACTTAGCACATCATCCGACTAGAGTGTAAGCGTCTGCCCAATGTACTGTACAGTTGAAGTCGGAAGTTTACATACACCTTAGCCAAATACATTTAAACTCAGTTTTTCACAATTCCTGACATTTAATCCTAGTAAAAAATCCCTGTTTAAGGTCAGTTAGGATCACCACTTTATTTTAAGAATGTGAATAATAGCAGAGAGAATGATTTCTTTCAGATTTTATTTATTTCATCACATTCCCAGTGGTTCAGAAGTTTACATACACTCAGTTAGTATTTGGTAGCATTGCCTTCAAATTGTTTAACTTGTGTCAAACGTTTTGGGTAGCCTTCCACAAGCTTCCCACAATAAGTTGGGTGAATTTTGGCCCATTTCTCCTTACAGAGCTGGTGGAACTGAGTCAGGTTTGTAGGCCTCCTTGCTCGCACACGCTTTTTCAGTTCTGCCCACAAATATTCTATAGGATTGGAGGTCAGGGCTTTGTGATGGCCACTCCAATACCTTGACTTTGTTGTCCTTAAGCCATTTTGCCACAACTTTGGAAGTATGATTGGGGTCATTGTCCATTTGGAAGACCCATTTGCGACCAAGCTTTAACTTCCTGACTGATGTCTTGAGATGTTGCTTCAATATATCCACATAATTTTCCTGCCTCATGATGCCATCTATTTTGTGAAGTGAACCAGTCCCTCCTGCAGCAAAGCACCCCCACAACATGATGCTGCCAACCGTGAACCAACCGTGCTTCACGGTTGGGATGGTGTTCTTCGGCTTGCAAGCCTTCCCCTTTTTACTCCAAACATAACGATGGTCATTATGGCCAAACAGTTCAATTTTTGTTTCATCAGACCAGAGGACATTTCTCCAAAAAGTACGATCTTTGTCCCCATGTGCAGTTGCAGACCGTAGTCTGGCTTTTTTATGGCGGTTTTGGAGCAGTGGCTTCTTCCTTGCTGAGCGGCCTTTCAGGTTATGTCGATATAGGACTCGTTTTACTGTGGATATAGATACTTTTGTACCTGTTTCCTCCAGCATCTTCACAAGGTCCTTTGCTGTTGTTCTGGGATTGATTTGCACTTTTCACACCAAAGTACATTCATCTCTAGGAGACAGAATGCGTCTCCTTCCTGAGCGGTATGACGGCTGCGTGGTCCCATGATGTTTGTACTTGCGTACTATTGTTTGTACAGATGAACGTGGTACCTTCAAGCGTTTGGTAATTGCTCCCAAGGATGAACCAGACTTGTGGAGGTCTACAAATTATTTTCTGATGTCTTGGCTGATTTCTTTTGATTTTCCCATGATGTCAAGCAAAGAGGCACTGAGTTTGAAGGTAGGCCTTGAAATACATCCACAAGTACACCTCCAATTGACTCAAATTATGTCAATTAGCCTATCAGAAGCTTCTAAAGCCATGACATCATTTTCTGGAATTTTCCAAGCTGTTTAAAGGCACAGTCAACTTAGTGTATGTAAACTTCTAGCCCACTGGAATTGTGATACAGTGAATTATCAGTGAAATAATCTGTCTGTAAACAATTGGTGGAAAAATTACTTGTGTCATGCACGAAGTAGATGTCCTAACCGACTTGCCAAAACTATAGTTTGTTAACAAGACATTTGTGGAGTGGTTGAAAAATGAGTTTTAATGACTCCAACCTAAGTGTATGTAAACTTCTGACTTCAACTGTATGTAACATTACAGCCCAACACATACATGGTTCTGCTCGGCCTATGCAATGAGATGAGAGTAGAACCATACGATTCCATGACTCTATTACAAATAAGCTACTGTACGTCAAATATACGACACCACAATCAACACACCACACACAGAGCGTACCTGCAGCCTGTTGGAAACCTTGTAGACATAGCTGTGGTACCCCACTCTCAGCATGGCTCAGATCATAGTCACACTGACAACACTCTCTAACGTTTCACTAACATTTAGCCAATGTTCTCCTTACGTTGTCTCAAAGGTCTCCTAACACTCTCTACTACTTTCTCCAAAAGCTTCCTCTAGGTTCTCCCAACGTTATCTCTAGGTTCTCTTCAACCCTGACTTGTTGTAGTACTTGGCGTGTATTTCTTTCAAATATTATTCCACTAAACCACCTGTTACTGAGTCCTCCCTCCCTGAGCTGGTCCTGTTTTCCTCTGCTCTCCTCTTCTATCTAATCAATCCAAGGGGCTTTATTGGCATGGGAAACATATGTTAACACTGCCAAAACAACTGAAGTAGATCATAAACAAAAGAGAAATAAACCATGAAAAAACTTCCAAAAGAATAAAGACATTTCAAATGTCATATTATGTATATATACAGTGTTGTAACGATGTGCAAATGGTTAAAGTACAAAAGGAACAATAAATAAACATAAATATGGGTAGTATTTACAATGGTGTTTGTTCTTCACTGGCTGCCCTTTTCTTGTGGCAACAGGTCACAAATCTTGCTGCTGTGATGGCACACTGTGGTATTTCACCCAGTAGATATGGGAGTTTATCAAAATCTGGTTTGTTTTTGAGTTCTTTGTGAATCTGTGTAATCTGAGGGACATATGTGTCTCTAATATGGTCATACATTTGGCAGGAGTTTCCACCTCATTTTGCTGGTAGTGTGCACACAGCCTTTCTCAATAGCAAGGCTATACTTACTGAGTCTGTACATAGTCAAAGCTTTCCTTAAGCTTGGGTCAGTTACAGTGGTCAGGTATTCTGCCACTGTGTACTCTCTGTTTAGGGCCAAATAGCATTCTAGTTTGCTCAGTTTTTTTGTTAATTCTTTCCAATGTGTCAAGTAATTATATTTTTGTTTTTTCATGATTTGGTTTAATCTCCCTCTGTCTCTGAACCTCCAGTGGAAAGCCCACTAACTCACTAGGCGACCGTTGCCATGGTGTCGGCATGTACAAGCTCTCCATTGACTGTCCCTGTGGGTAATAAGCTCAACCCATCCATCGTCCCTCACCTCATAACCCTCACCCCTCAGTTCCTAACCCCTGGTCAATAGCTCTAACCCAATCATCTCTTCACAAAGCGACAGGCCTCAGTTCCTAACCCCTGGTCAATAGATCTAACCCAATCATCTCTTCACAAAGCGACAGGCCTCAGTTCCTAACCCCTGGTCAATAGCTCTAACCCAAAGAGAGGACTACTGCCTGGGGAGATGCTCATTGATCTGTTACAGGTCGATTAGTGTGGGGATGACACACACACACACACACACACACACACACACACACACACACACACACACACACACACACACACACACACACACACACACACACACACACACACACCACACACACACGCACAAACACACACACACAGGCACCCACAAGCACGCACGCACGCACGCATGCAAGCACACGCACAAACACACACAGACTAACACAAAAACACACACACCTCCTTGCTGTCCTCCTCCTCTGCCCCCTCCTCCAAAGTGAGTGCTGCCAGTTGATTGGCTCTCTGCTCCTTCAGGTTGACGTAACGGATGGGATTGGACAATGCCTCGATGACATCTGAGAAAGAAATCAGAGGGAGGGGACAGAATGTATCATAGATGATGTTATGTAAGCCAGTGGAAACATCAACATGGTTAGAACTCTATGGTTAGTTTCTGTATATACCAGTATTCTGTAAGGTATGTCAACCACTGTACCTGCAAATGTATCAGGGACATAGTCCTTGACCTCTACATAGACAAACAAAGCAGGGAGGGTCAGAGCCTGGTTCTTCTCATTCCTCAGACCAATGTAGCGATAACCTGGAACACACACACATGGGTCGGCGATCAGAAGTTCAAGGACTGCTTACACAGTATCACTCAAGCAGAACAATGGACCAGAATGGTAGTCAGTCAGGCTAACAGCCTATAAGCCTCACCTGGGCGGATGGCATTCACAGGAATGATGCGATGGCCAATGAACTTCCCTCCATCTTCAAACACAGATATCCTCATCGAGGCCAGAGTGGGCAGTACCACCTGCGGAACGACAGACAGACAGACAGACACACAGACACACAAACATGTAAGAAAGGAGACACTTTGATAACGACAACCTCGTCCTCCTAGATAATGTTGACAGATTACCCTGGGAGGTCTGGATTTTTTTATTATTAAGAACTACAAATCCCATAACACTTTGCTCTATGATGTTTTAAACATTAATTTACACCCATCATTCAATAGAACAATATGTACATCTATTGGTGTGCATTCTTGAAGATCAAGGTCTCCTCCTCCCAGATAATGTTGACAGCATTACCTTCAGTGATCTTAAAGAACCACAAATCCCATAACAATCTGCGCTATGTTGTGGCTTACCTTCTTGAGGACAAAGGCCTCCTCCTCCCAGACAGGGTTGACAGCGTTGCCCTGAGACGTCTTGGTCTTAAAACCTTTCCTTCTGGTGTCCACCGGCAGACCAAACATGTCTATCTCCACATACGTCCCCACCTTCTTATCGGTCAGGAACTGGCCTGAGATGATCTGGAGAGAGATAGATGAAGATATTAAGTGTGAGCGTTGTAATGTCCGTGCACACATACACAAGCGTACACACATGCACATGCGCGCAAGCACGCATACTAATACACATGTACGCAAGCATGCACACACACACGCACCCACACACACACACAGATACACACCTTAACAGAAAATGTGTTGGCTACGATGCCATCCACAGTGCTCTCAGCGAAGGGATCAAAGTGTTTGTCTGGTCGTCTCATGAACTCTGGTTTCAGCCTGTAACCACACTTTCCATTGTACTCATACATACCCAGGTTCAACATCATGGACAGGTCTGAAGGAAAGAGAGAGAGGGAGGGGGAGAGAGAGAGAGAGAGAGGGAGGGGAGAGAGAGAGAGGGAGAGAAGGGGGTAGATTGAGGGAGAGGGGGAGAGAGATAAAAAAGGGTGAGAGAGAGGTTAAGGGAAAGAGATAGAGGGCAGAGAGAGAGAGGGATAAATATACAGAGGGAGGGAGAGAGGTAAAGGGAGAGAGGGAGGGCAGAGAGAGAGAGGGGGATGGAGATATATTCAGAAGGAGGGAGAAAGAAAGAGAGAGAGGGAGAGACAGAGAGAGGGAGAAAGAGAGGGAAAGAGAGAGAGAGGGAGGGAGAGGGAAATAGAGAGAGAGGGATATAGATACAGAGGGAGAGAGAGAATGGGGGAGAGGGAGAGAGAAAGACATAGAAAGAGGGGGGAGATAGGGGGATGGAGAAGGAGAGGGAGAGAGAGTGAGGGGAGAGGGAGATAGACACAAATCAAATGAAATGTTGTTAGTCACATGCGCCGAATACAACAGGTGTAGGACCTTACAGTGAAATGCTTATTTACGAGCCCCTAACCAACAATGGAGTTAAAGAAATCAATAAGAAATAAAAGTAACAAGTAATTAAAGAGCAGCAGTAAAATAACAATAGCGAGACTATACAGGGGGGTACCGGTACAGAGACAATGTGCGGGGGCACCGGTTAGTCGAGGTAATTGAGGTAATATGTAGGTAGAGTTATTAAAGTGACTATGCATAGATGATAACAACAGAGAGTAGCAGCGGTGTAAACGAGGGAGGGGAGGCAAATAGTCTGGATGGCCATTTGATTAGATGTTCAGGAGTCTTATGGCTTGGGGGTAGAAGCTGTTTAGAAGCCTCTTGGACCTAGACTAGGCGCTTCGGTACCGCTTGCCGTGCGGTAGCGGTACCAAAGAGGGAGGGAGGAAGAGAGGGAGAGGAAAGATAGAGGGAGGGGAGAGAGAGATGGAGGGAGATAGATACAGAGGAAGAGACAGAGATGAAAGAGAGAGGGAGGGGGAGAGAGAGAGAAGGTGGGAGAGAGAGAGAGAGAGAGCGGGAGAGAGAGTGGGATGGATTAATGGAGGGATGGAGCGAGGGAGCGGGAAAGGGAGAGGGAGATGAGAAGAAGGGAGAGAGGTGTTACAGAGATGCAGAGGTACACACAGCCCTTCCCATACTCAGGTTCAACTATGTAAACAGCTCTGAGAGATATATATCACCTTAATAACATAGTGTGTGTGTGTTGATGTAGTTCTTACCTATGGTCTGGAAGTTCAGGGCCACCAGTTGACAGCCTGCATTCCAGAAGAGCTGAGGGTTGTAGTTGGAGGAGTCTACTCTGGTGCCTTTAGGGTAGATACGACTCAGCTGCAGCTTGTTATACCTGGACACGCTCCGTTAAGGAGAGGACACCTTGGGCCTCATTTTTATCAACCATGCAATCATTTCTCACAAAATGTTGGCGTACGTGGAGATTCTAGGATTTGCGTACGCAACGACACATATGCGTGTTTTCATTGATAAATCAGAGCCATACTATATTTCTAAGCTCGTGAACGAGCGTTACAATCCAGCCTGGAAAATGCACTCCATCACCTTTTATGCTAACAAAAACACTGTCATTTGCAGTATGATTTGAAGTTGTTGGAACTGGGTCATGACAGTTTGATCACATTTCTGTAGAGGTGTGGGCAGAATGTTTTCATCTTTTTCAGTTACTTTTTTTTACTAAAAGTGCATGTCACCTATAACGAGTGCTAAACACTGCCAGCGCATTCTGTAAGATCGATTGTCTATCGAACGATTTAAAAGTAAATGCTGCCTACAGCCCACACTTCTCTGCAAAAGATGAATTGTTCTTCAATATTTTGTTTATCAATGCATGATTGTCTTTCTATCTCCTTAAACATGTTATTATGTCCAGCTCCTATTGCACAGTAATACTGTAGCCTACCCATACTGACATAGGCTACAAGTCTATTTACTATTGAGCATGTTTGGCTATTGAATGAGCAATGGATAAATAGTAGCCTAATATTTGTTGTGTAGCTGGAATAACCCAGTCAGTGGATCAATCACTAGAAGTTGAGCGTACGCATGGTCTGAGATTTGCGCGGGTACACATACTTTCCCATCAAGTTCAAAATAAAAAAAGATGAACCTATGATAAATGAGGCTCCTGGACCTAACCAGGTGATTTACAAGTTCACCTTGCTCTTGGAGTACTTCTTCACTCGAGACAGTTTCAACAAATGAAAGAATTTGAACAGACATTTGAAGTAAATATTCCACACAGAGTGGGAAGGATACTCAACAAACTCCACAGGTGACTTGGTGAGCTGCTCCAAGGCTTTGGTCTCCACAAACGATGACATCTGATAGCTCCGATTGATCTCTGGAACAACAGCAAGTGATTGAAAAATTGCATCACTTTTGGGATTGATTCTTTTTTTGCTTTAAAATGCAGCTGAATTTTAAACAGTACATCTGTGAGAACAGAACAACTCATTTGAGTTGGTGTGTATTCAAAGTGCCAAAAAATGTGGTTCACAATCGCAATAAATATTTAAGTGTGGTCTAAACAGGTGTTGAGTTGTGGTCACGAGTGATGGTCCTACTTTTGGAGGCCTCGAAGGAGTTAAATTTGACTGGCTGGACATAACTGACCAGGTTGGACATCTCCTCTGTGGCAAACGCCTCGCTGCCCGCTGTACCCTGGAGGAGGAACACACAACAGTCAGAAAGAGAATCCTCCTCTCTTCTCTCCTCCTCTCCTCTCCTCTTCTCCTCTCCTTGTTTGACTATTGAAACATAGCCCGAGAAGTAAGTGTGTTTCTGAATCTCCACTAGGGGGCAGCCTAAGAACACAATACATGTAACAAGAAACACCTGATGGTGCAGGAGAAAGAATGAAGATGTCTCGTAGGCCATGTACCTCATCCATGGACCCCTTTTTACAGTCATCATCATCATCATCCTCATCGTCACTCTCTGCCTCAACTTCACCTGAAAGACAAACGCAGGTTTAAGTTAGCTTCTCAGACTACATGCTAGTGATTACTGAAGGCTGTATGGTCAGAAAGAAAGCCCCAGGGGTTAGACTTCTGAAGGGGGTGGATGGAGCTGTAAGCAATATGGAAATAGATCCACCAAGCTTTTCAGTGGGGTTACTGTAGGGCCACTTAGGGAAAAGGGTGGAGGGAGCTAGGGATAGGGGGTATAGGAAAAGGAACTAAGGGAAGGAGCTAGAGAAAGGGAATAGGGGAAGGAAGAAACTAAGGAAGTGACTAGGTTTTAGAACTAGGGCTACTAAGGGTTGTTTTAGGACCCGGTAAAGGAGGAGGAGTGTCTGATGGGGTATTTCTATGTATTATGGATCCCCATTGGTTCCTGCCAAGGCAGTAGCTACTCTTCCTAGGGTCCAGAAAAATGAAGGCAGTTATATCCAATTAAAAACATTACATTACCTTTCATAACAGATTTCAGAACACATGAAGTGTGTGCCCTTTAGGCCCATACTCCACTACCACATATCTACAACACAAATCCATGTGTACGTGTGTGTATAGTACGTAGGTTATGTGTGTGTGCATGTGTGTGTCTATGCCTGAATGTGTGTGACTCTTCACAGTACCCGCTGTTCCATAAGGTGTATTTTTATCTGTTTTTTTAATCAAATTTAACTGCTTGCATGAGTTACTTGATGTGGAATAGAATTCCATGTACAGACCATGGGTATGGCTCGGAAAAGGCTAGAAAGACACACCTGACAACCAAATCATATTTTGCTTCAGAATTTATAAAAATTAGGTTACAGTCAGGTTCAGTTTTAAGTTTTGGCTTGTCTGTTTAAGAGTAGCTGTGTCCTTATAGTCTTTTCCATATGGCTCACCGATGGACTTCCTTCCCTGTGATCTGAGGCTGAGCCCAGCGACCTCTATTGGCTGGGAGGACTCGGTCATCTCCTGGTTGGTCGACCCTGGTGGACAGCAAACAATCAATAACCATTGTGTTATACTGTGTATGCAGTGGAGGCTGGTGTCACTTTTAAATTGGAGGATGGACTCATTGTAATGGAATGGATGGAACAGTATCAAACACAGAGGAATCCATTTCTGCCATTACAATGAGCCTGTTCCGAGATATTTCCCTTCACCAGTCTCTACGATGGACTGCTGTAGCGCAGGATGAAATGTGTCTGTGACTCTACCAGCAGGGGGCAGTGTGTACTATTATATTTTATTGTTTAACCTTTATTTAACTAGGCAAGTCATTTAAGAAATTCTTATTTTCAATGACGGCCTAGGAACAGTGGGTTAACTGGCTTGTTCAGGGGCAGAACGACAGATTTTTACCTTGTCAGCTCAGGGATTTGATCTAGCAACCTTTTGGTTACTGGCACATCGCTCTAACCACTACGCTACCTGCTGCCCCAAGTGTGGCACACGGCTGGGAGTCCCAGTAGTCGGCTGTTGATGGATGCAGGGTGATTCTGTGTGAAGGGGAATGCTAAGAGCATCGATCCTGCTGCCTGCCTCCCTGCCTGTCCTGTTCTGGTAAAGCATAGCTGTACCAGAGACACCCGGCTAGCTAGAAAACTTAACCTGACACATGCACACACACGCAAAGAAGGACACATTCATGCACAGAAGCATGCACACACACACATACACAGGCTTGTACAACTAACCTTGTGTGGACACACAATTCAATCCCATTCAAAATACAATTTTCACTAACCCTAACCCTAACCTTAACCGTAACTCAAAAACCTTAACCCTAACCCTAGCACTAGCTCCTAACCCTAACCATAAAACTAACCCTAGCTCCTAACCCTGACCCTAAACCTAATTCTAACCTTAATGCTAAATCCCCCTAAAAATAGCATTTGACCTTGTGGGGGTCAACAAGCCCCCAGTTGGTCACATTTTTATTAGTTTACTATTCTTGTAAACACGTCCGCATTCACACACACACACACACACACCACACACACACACACGCACACACACCACACACACACACACGCACGCACGCACGCACGCACACACGCACGCACGCACACACGCGCACGCACGCACGCACGCACGCACGCACGCACACACACAGTAAACTCAGCAAAAAAAATATTTGTTTAAACATAACAAGATTCAACAACTGAGACATAAACTGAACAAGTTCCACAGTCATGTGACTAACAGAAATTGAATAATGTTTCCCTGAACAAAGGGGGGGGGGCAAAATCAAAAGTAACAGTCAGTATCTGGTGTGGCCACCTGCTGCATTAAGTACTGCAGTGCATCTCCTCATCATGGACTGCACCAGATTTGCCAGTTCTTGCTGTGAGATGTTACCCTACTCTTCCACCAAGGCACCTGCAAGTTCCCAGACATTTCTGGGGGGAATGGCCCTAGCCCTCACCCTCCGATCCAACAGGTCCCAGACATGCTCAATGGGATTGAGATTCTTCGCTGGCCATGGCAGAACACTGACATTCCTGTCTTGCAGGAAATCACACACAGAACGAGCAATATGGCTGGTGGCATTGTCATGCTGGAGGGTCATGTCAGGATGAGCCTGCAGGAAGGGTACCACATGAGGGAGGAGGATGTCTTCCCTGTAACGCACAGCGTTGAGATTTCCTGCAATGACAACAAGCTCAGTCTGATGATGCTGTGACACACCGCCCCAGACCATGACGGACCCTCCACCTCCAAATCGATCCCGCTCCAGAGTACAGGCCTCGGTGTAACGCTCATTCATTCAACGATAAACGCGAATCCGACCATCACCCCTGGTGAGACAAAACCGTGACTCATCAGCGAAGAGCACTTTTTGCCAGTCCTGTCTGGTCCAGCGACGGTGGGTTTGTGCCCATAGACGACATTGTTGCCGGTGATGTCTGGTGAGGACCTGCCTTACAACAGGCCTACAAGCCCTCAGTCCAGCCTCTCTCAGCCTATTGTGGACAGTCTGAGCACTGATGGAGGGATTGTGCATTCCTGGTATAACTCGGGCTGTTGTTGTTGCCATCCTGTACTTGTCCTGTTCGGATGTACCGATCCTGTGTAGGTGTTGTAACACGTGGTCTGCCACTGCGAGGACGATCAGCTGTCCATCCTGTCTTCCTGTAGCGCTGTCTTAGGCGTCTCACAGAACGGACATTGTAATGTATTGCCCTGGCCACATCTGCAGTCCTCATGCCTCCTTGCAGCATGCCTAAGGCACGTTCACGCAGACGAGCAGGGACCCTGGGCATCTTTCTCTTGGTGTTTTTCAGAATCAGTAGAAAGGCCTCTTTAGTGTCCTAAGTTTTCATAACTGTGACCTTAATGGTAATAGCTGTAATGGTTTCCAGGTGTTTGATGCCATTCCATTTGCTCTGTTCCAGCTATTATTATGAGCCATCCTCCCCTCAGCAGCCTCCACTGATATGAGTATATGAAGTAGTCAACAACACAGCTCAGTGTTGGAGAGGGCCAGGAAAGTGATGAATGATCAACTACTGCCAGGTCTTACTATAAGATGTAGGATTTATGATTGGCAAGCAATTCTCCCACCAATATAATTCAAATAAACGTCCTCTGTCTGTCAATTGCCGACAAGGGACTTGTGTTTCTGCTGCTTCTGCTGCTTCTGTGTGTCCGTGTGTGTCCGTGTGTGTGTGTGTGTGCTCGTGTGTGTGTGTGTGTACTGTAACTTTACCTGCGCCTGGAGAAGAGGGCTCATGCACACTAGATGAGTCGCTGTAGGCATTGGAGGCCTGTTCTGACAGTTTCTTCTTGGTACTCGATGTCTTGATGTGTTTCTTCTTGTTCTTCACCAGAATCTTTCCCATCAGATCCATTGGACTGGGCAGGGGCACCCCTGTCTCCAACTAGAGACGGAGAGAGAGAGAGAAGAGACAGACAGAGAGAGACAGAGAGAGAGAGAAGAGACAGACAGAGAGACAGAGAGAGACAGAGAGAGACAGAGAGAGACAGAGAGGAGAGGAGAGAGAGAGAGAGAGAGAGAGAGAGAGACTCTTTACTTGAGAGTAACAACCAAGAAAGGTTCCTACTAATGATGATGTTGGTGGGAGTGTGTGTGTGTGTCTTAGGCAAGAGTGTCAAAACAAACTTGGTATTGTGATGATGACAGTGTGTTGGTCAGTCATAGTGTAAAAGGCTTCTTAGTGACCTGAATGAAATAAGGCCCTTACAGGCTGTGATGGCAAGCACGTGTTTAGTTTACAGCTTCAACACTTTCTACACCCCAGAATGGGGTTTCCTTTGGGGAGAGTAGGAGTGTATGCTTACAACACTCTCTCTCTCTGGAGAGCAGGCTTGAGTAGGCACAGCACTGGTTTATTCATGTGATGCCCTTCTGTTCTGTTGGATCACACTGCTGATGCCCATTGATAACGGAGTGTTACGTGCTGACCAAACCGGACGTGTGTGTGCGTCCACCATCACGCGCACGTTGATTTTGTCCACCCACACCAGAAGCGATCAGGACACGCAGGTTGAAATATCAAAACAAACTCTGAGCCAATTATATTAATTTGGGGACAGGCCAAAAAGCATTAAACATTTATGTCAATTTACCTAGTTAGCTTGCTGTTGCTAGCTAATTTGTCCTGGGATATAAACATTGGGTTGTTATTTAACCTGAAATGCACAAGGCCCTCTACTCCGACAATTATTCCACAGATAAAACGGTAAGCCAAGTTCATTTCTAGTAATCTCTCCTCCTTCCTTCAGGCTTCATTTTCTTTTTTGGACTTTATATGACGGTTGGCAACCAACTTTACAGCATTACTACAACTGACTGGAGGGAGGACCTCAGTTCATCTTTCAATCGTGGGTATATGCTCCTAAAAACCAATGAGGAGATGGGAGAGGCTGGACTTGCAGCCCGTTGAGCGTCACAAATAGAACCAATTTCTATTTTAGCGCCTGGCCACGCAGCCGCTCGCTGATGCGCACCAGCAGTGTGGGTACAATGATTGAAAAACTTGTATGTGTACATTTATTTTGCTACGCGAGCAGCGTGGTTAGCCTGTTAGAAGACACTGAGCTACATCACACAATCGCATGCAAGCGCTCGTACACATAGGTAAACACTTGCACACAGGCACGCATCGCGCACACACACACACACACACACACACACACACACACACAATTACCAACTTTCTCAGCTTTAAACAGCATCACACTTCTGAGCATCTGCCAGATCTACTTGTCTTCAGTTCTCTTTCATCCTCAAATCAGAGAACCTCTTGATCCATACACATACACGCTACTTCTCACCGATAAGCAGCTCAGCATTTCCCCTTAATGGACTGTAAAAGACATCACACTTCTTGCTTAGTCAGTACTGCTTCCTCTTGATTCAGCTCACACCAAGGCTCGAACCCAGGACCTCTGCCTTGCTAGCACGTGTCCACCATCCCGAAGCAGCTTACCAGTTGGCGCCACCGAAGTGAACAATTCTGCAGTGGTGGTGCCACCTCAGGCTAAGGAGGAAGTGTAACACATCCCTATGAGCTACAGGAGCAACAGAGGGTCATTGATCTGTGAGCAACTTTCCGGAAGCAATCATTCCATTACAACCATCTTTAGTCCCCCATGGCCATGTCCTAAAAATCCCATATTAATCACACTCAGTGGTGAATTTAGCAACAACAAAAAATTGTTGATGCATGCCAGCAAACACACTACACAACACTAAACAATAAATGAATTGCACTATAATGGTGACAAACAGTGCCCACAAACTGTTAGGGCCAACAGCAGTCCCAACACCTTACCACTGCGACACCTGGCTATCAGCGGAGCCTTGTCTGGCAGCGAAACAGTTCATTCAGCCTCATTTACTGCCTTTAAAAAAAACATTGCTGTGTGCTTGTGAGTGCATTTGTGCGTGTTTATGTGTGTGTGATTGTTGTTATGTCAGAATGGACTCTGACAAGAAGTTTCTCCACAAAGGGACAATGCAAGTTTTTGACTGGTAGCCATAGCAACTGGCTGGAAGTAGATAAGAAAAGCAGCAGTCTACAGATCACCCCGTAACACAACACGCACGCACACACATAGACACACAGCACAACCCAGTGACTACCCTCTGTGACTTATCCCCTATAGCTGACTGGTAGGGAGAGAGGACCATGTGATTGTGATTGCAGACAGATGAAAAGGGTTGGTTTGATAAAGAGCGATAGAGAGAGGAAGGGAGGGAGAAAGCTAAGAGAGAGAGAGGGGAGAGGCAGTGGAGAGCGAGAAAGAGAGAGAGGGAATGAGAGATCAAAAGAGACAGGTAAACATGTAGTTTTAGTTGACATGAGGCTGTTTAGAGGGTCACTCAGGAGTGAGGGAGAGGAGAGAGACACTACACGCACTGGTCCATGTCATAGAGGTGTGTTGAACTGTGTTTGACAGTGTGTAAACATGAGTGTATGTGCAAGCAGGGGTCTTGTGTACTTACAGGGTACTTCTCCAGAGGGTCGGTCAGTAACATGTCTCCAAATATTGACCTGCAGTACTCCGCCATCTTGGCCTGCTGCTTGGGCCTGGGAGGCAACACACACACAGCGTTACAACCATTACAATCACCTCACAATGGCCTAATGTTGGTATTTAGCAATTTTCTACTAAAGTTGATAGCGTTAGTGTGACCGGTTGGGATTTGAATCTGGGTGTCCTTGGGGAGCTAACACAAGTCTTCAGGTCTCAGCTCAGGCAAGGTTACTAAACATGCAAATGTGGCTCGCCAAGCCACCTTTGCTGCATTAGCATCTAGCTAGCTAGTGGCTTCAGAGTGGCTAGCTTTAGCAGGTAGCGAGTCACTATTGACTTAAGAGTGGCTAGTATTAGCAAAGATGGTGATAAATGAAGAAAGTTCATTCAGGCCTTTTACCATTGAAAGCAATTGTCAGTGTACTAACTGTGTGTGTCTCAGATAGACACCAATCCAATAGCAGCTGGGTCTGGTCTACTCAGAGTAGTTCATTAACTTTTATTGAACCATAAAAAAACTGCGAGAGGGGTGTCTCACTTCCTCTTCCGTCTCTGGTATTAGCATGTAGCTATTAGTTAATGCCCTGCTTTAAGAGTGGCTAACATTAGCATATAGCTAATTAGCACAATACATAAGATTGGCAAGCATGGCAGCTAAAATTGCACTACCATAATCATAGAATACAGAGGTTCAGAATCACTGTTTGAACCGACGTTAAACAAATAGGAAAAGTGTTGGAGTGTACATTTATCAAGGAAACCAAACAAAGGTAAACTCCTGAAACACACAGAGGCGTGAGAGTTGTTGACTTACGAGTCCACGTGGTTCTCAAAGGAGAGGATGACAGGGAAAGGGGAGGTCTTGAAGGCACACCCTGCTATGGCCTCAATCACTTCCTATAGACACATAGAGAAGACAGACAGGGTGTCAGCACTGGTCAATGACCAATGGGATCAAATATCAATGAATGTGATCGCTGATAAAATGTTATTTTATTTGTTGACAGATGTAAAATGGCTGGTGGTCAGGCTATCACAAAATATCTATTATGAATATTTGAAGTACAAGATTGCTATAGTGATGTGGAGAGCTGCTGGTGTAGAGCTTGTTGACTCATTGAACATCTGATAGGGATGTTTAGTAGTGTAAGACTAAGTGGTTAAGTGAATTTTGCAACCATTTATATCGATGCGAGAGGGTAAATACACTTAATAGCTTACCCTCTATCTCTCTCACACACATCCCCTTCTTTCTGTCTATCTTCCACTCATTCCCTCTCTCTCATTCCCTCTCATTCCCTCGCTCTTTCTCTCTCTCATTCCCTCTCTCTCATTCCCTCTCTCTCATTCCCTCTCTCTCATTCCCTCTCTCTATCAGTCCACTTACACATTTCTATTTCACTCTCAATCAAAGTCTCCTTCTCTTGATCTTAGGCTGTGTTTACACAGGCAGCCCAATTCTGATATTTTTTCCACTAATTGTTTTTTGGACCAATTACATCAGATATTTTCAGAGCTGATCTGATTAGTAAAAAGACCAATTAGTAAAAAAGAATATCTGAATATGTAAACTCAGCCATAGTACTCTCACTAAAGACTAAATTCCCTCTATCAATCAATCTCTTCTCCGTCTAGCTCTCTTCTTTCCTCCTCTCCTCTCCCTCTCTCCTATTGCTCTCTACAATACTAAATACCGTGCAACTCTTTCTCTCCGTCTCCCTGTTTCTCAAACCATATTTAGCTCTTTCCCTCCCTCTCCCCTTTCCTTTTCTCTCTCCCTCCCTTCCTCTCCCCTCTTTCTCAACTCTCCCTCCCTCCCTCTCCCCTCTTTCTTTCTCTCCCTCCCTCCCTCCCTCCCTCACTCCCTCCCTCTCCCCTCTTTCTTTCTCTCTCTCCCTTCCTCTCCCCTCTTTCCTTCTTTCTCTCTCTCTCCCTCCCTCTCCCCTCTTCTCTCTCCCTCCCTCTCCCCTTCTCTCTCTCTCCCTCCCTCTCCCCTCTTTCCTTCTCTCTTTCCCCCTTCTCCCTATTTTCTCCCTCCTCCTCCATGCCCATTGTCTCGCTTCCACTCACCCTTTCTCCATCCCTCTCCATCTCCCTCTCCCTCCATCTCTCTCTGGTTCCAGACAGTTTACCTTGAAGGCGATTTCAGTTGTCATGGTGAATCCGTGTGTGATGACAGGTTCTTCTTCGGTGGTGCGTCCCTTCCAGCAGTCCAGCTCGATACAGCGACAACCTGACAGGAGGACCTGCCGGTACATCTCTACTGACGAGTTACCTGCCAGCTGGCCCGCTACACACACACACACACACACACACACACACACACACACACACACAAAACACTTAACAGATTATTCTTTTAAAGACAGTTAACCACATTATTTAACTCATTTATTCCCTTCCTACTGGGTGTCAAGACGAGACATTCCCACACATCTCACGCTCTCATTAGGCACATTAGTCATTAGAGTTACGAGCAGCACTACATTCCACAGAGCAGAGCACTTTCTCCATTAACAAAGCAGTTCTCTCTATATCAGCATCGTATTACCACCGCATATTACCAGACACACTCACATCTGTGTCTGTGAATGTATGTGGGTATGTGTGTGTGTGTCACTTCAGAAGGCACCCCTGAGCTCCTCTATTTATGCAATCTCATCTCTTCCTTAGGAGCGTGAAGGGACACACACACACACACACACACACACACACACACACACACACACAACGACTTGCTGGGGATAACAGCATCTTAAGACGCCTCCTACTCCATTACAGGAAAGTTAACTTCTAAATGAGTTTCTGCCTTCAGCACAGTTCTGATTAGAAGCAGATTACAGACGGATCAATGTAAAGAAATAATAATACCCTGGCCATAAAGTAATCAGTTATGACTTGTTAGAAATATTATTGTCTCCCTCTGCCAAGGGACAGAAATATCCCTTTAAAGCTGACAGTCTGCACCTTTACCTCATAGTCATTGTATAATTTTAAATCTACGGTGCTGGAGTACAGAGCCAAAACAACAACAAATGTGTCAATGTCCCAATACTTTTGGAGCTCACTGTATTTCCAGGGTGTTTGAGGGGTGCACTTAAATCTCGCTGGATTGATTGCTCTCATTCTATTCCTGTGGTACTCTTTCATACTCTTACTTGGGCCTGTCATTTTTTCCTGTTAAAGTCACGGTGTCGGAAGTGTTTTTGTATTGCTGTCAAACACACCCCGACAATGACTGAAATTGGCTCAATAGAATACATTGTCTATAAGACCGCTACACCTTCGTTTGGGATTTAACACATCATCTGAACACTTACATCACAAGAAAGAGAAGAAAGATAACTTTATTTTAAAGGATGTTTGTTTTTTGTTGAATTGGAAAAAAAGTAAAGATTTGATACAGTTTAAATGTTTACAAATTAAATGCGTTGAAATGAAAGCAACTTCCAAAAATGAAAACTCAAATTACAGTTAACAGTATTATGTCTGATCTCCAAAACAATGTAAAGTATGTTTAGATAGGTGTAAACATGTTGAGCTAAGGCTATCCTGCTATTGCCACTCTTGTTAAATTACGCAAGAGAATGTGACAACAGTAATTAATGAGGCAGACTAGACAGAACAGGTGAGTGCAGGTAGGGTAGACAGAACAGGTGAGTACAGGTAGGGTAGACAGAACAGGTGAATACAGGTAGGGTAGACAGAACAGGTGAGTGCAGGTAGGGTAGACAGAACAGGTGAGTACAGGTAGGGTAGACAGAACAGGTGAGTACAGGTAGGGTGGACAGAACAGGTGAGTGCAGGTAGGGTAGACAGAACAGGTGAGTACAGGTAGGGTGGACAGAACAGGTGAGTACAGGTAGGGTAGACAGAACAGGTGAGTGCAGGTAGGGTAGACAGAACAGGTGAGTGCAGGTAGGGTAGACAGAACAGGTGAGTGCAGGTAGGGTAGACAGAACAGGTGAGTACAGGTAGGGTGGACAGAACAGGTGAGTACAGGTAGGGTAGACAGAACAGGTGAGTGCAGGTAGGGTAGACAGAACAGGTGAGTGCAGGTAGGGTAGACAGAACAGGTGAGTACAGGTAGGGTAGACAGAACAGGTGAGTACAGGTAGGGTGGACAGAACAGGTGAGTACAGGTAGGGTAGACAGAACAGGTGAGTGCAGGTAGGGTAGACAGAACAGGTGAATACAGGTAGGGTAGACAGAACAGGTGAGTGCAGGTAGGGTAGACAGAACAGGTGAATACAGGTAGGGTAGACAGAACAGGTGAATACAGGTAGGGTGGACATAACAGGTGAGTGCAGGTAGGGTAGACAGAACAGGTGAATACAGGTAGGGTGGACAGAACAGGTGAGTGCAGGTAGGGTAGACAGAACAGGTGAATACAGGTAGGGTAGACAGAACAGGTGAATACAGGTAGGGTAGACAGAACAGGTGAGTGCAGGTGGGGTAGACAGAACAGGTGAGTGCAGGTAGGGTAGACAGAACAGGTGAGTGCAGGTAGGGTAGACAGAACAGGTGAGTACAGGTAGGGTAGACAGAACAAGTGTTTGTTGTTGCAGCCCTGTTCCACCCCTTTATGTAAATGTAGTCATATATGCAAATAGACCCTGTGTATTTAACAAAATGAGGCACATATCATTTTCATTATTTTAACACAAAATATAAAATAAATACCTGATACAATTAGAAAATGTATATATGACTGCATTCTAAAAAAAAAAACTGGGACATTTTACAATAAATGTAATACCTGAATTCCCACCAAAATCCCTGAACTCTTTTTTTACGTGCTATAATTCATTCAAAACGTGATGGATAAAAAATAAATCAACAATTTTGGAGTATCTTCATCCATTGTCCAAGTGTTGCATTTATAAGAATTGTTTTTAAAACTGTTTAAGAATTTTGATGACCATTGCTATTTGTATTATTTGACGTTAGCCTATTACAGAAATGTAATATTCCTCTTTTGGGAGAAATTTGATTCACTTGAGAGATTTTCAAACACACTCCCTCTCCCCGGAATAGATTTCAATAGATTAATAATAATATCATCTAGTGTAGCTAGAATGGCCTTTGTAGTTTTGGCTCCTATTCTTATTGCTGCCATAGGCAAAAGAAATTGAGGGTACTGTTTGGATAAGTACCTGAGGTGCACAGGACAAAAAGGAACGCCACTGGATGAATTTGATTCACTTTGAAAGGGTCAAACAACCATATATGATCATGTGTTACTTATTAGTTATCACAGTACTAAAAATAAAGACATTTAAGAATAGGCACCTACCTGTGAGATATGTGTTGTGGGAGGAGTTGATGAAGTAATGAGGCAGTGGTAGGGTCATGTCTTCACTCTGGTCCAGTTTCTCTGGGGGGATGATGCTGTTCTCTTCACTAATCAGGTACTTCGCAAAGCCGTCCACCGAGATCTGACCTGCGGGAACACAGACAAACACACAACATGTTACAGAAGGTAGCTGGTTGGACTGTAGTAGGGCTGTCCCCAACTCAAAAAAATCTTGGGCAACCAAAAGTTGTCTGTTTTAAACGTGTATTTTTCCATATATAGACAAATTGTGTTTTAATAAAGTCAACAATATGTATTGAGCTTGTCTGATGCTTTAAGTTTACGGTTTTATGAAATAAACAAATGCCTCAAGAGGGCGCCAGAGATCTAGATAACCAGAAGAAAAAAACCTGACCCAACTATTCTCCTCCCGCTCCTGTTGGCTTTCGCAGATTCTGCCATTACTCTCCTGAAGTTGCCGGTAATAGGCTACATGAGGAGTCAGCAACTTTTCTCCTATGGAATGCCAATTTATCTTACCATTTCTACCGATCTGTGTGCCAGTTATGGTTTTCACATACACATTGTCGTGAAACAGTTTCATTTAATTTATAATAAGGTCTTCGTATCTCAAAATCATTGTCATGTGGTTAATCAAAATTCTATACAAATCTAAATGAAAATGATACAAACCTAAAAAGTAACTTCTATTGCCATTGTCAACTATGTTAAAACAGCCTACATGAAGCCAACAAATAAAAACATTGCAGCCTGCAGGTAGAAAATATCCTGATGAAAAGAAATATCCTATAAATCACATTGGCTACACATGGCCTGTCTGCAACGAATTTGAAACATTGTATCAACTATTAACTTGGTTACAGCAGAAGCTTTTGCTAGCGAACTTGCAACATTGTATAAAATATTCTGGGCCCTCAGTTTCCTGGACCAGTGAGCTCGGGACAGACACAGCTGGAGGCTATTTGCACAAGGGATAAGAAGCAGTGCTTGACTTGGGCAGGAGCTCACTGGAGCCAAGTACCAGCACCTAAAATGTTCTACTGCTTGAGCTCCTGTTCCTCTTATAGAATCAATAGTATTGTGGATCTGCTCCTGCATCTAAATATAAACAGTACCAGCAGACAAAATGATACCATACCCTATTTCAGTCCGAGTCAAGCACTGATAAGAAGTAATCAGATAGGCCATTTTATGACGTTTCCATTTGATCAGAGCATGACATTTTTCCCTTTCATGCTGAGTGGTAATCGAAAGGGAGAGAGCAGGAAATATTTTTAAAATACATCGAGGAACTATTGCAATTCTCAATGGATGTAAAAACAGACTTTGTTTGCTTGCTGTTTGAGGTGAAGAAAACATCACTTTAAGAAGCTCCACAGGTCATTAGTGGTGATGCGTTAAGCCAATCAGAAATAGTATCAGATCCCCAAATGGGAACATTTATATGTCTACATTTGCGCGCAGGTCAGGTAGCCTATAGGCCTACTTCTATGCGTGCGCGTTCTTATTCAGCATTAACAAGAGAACTCCAAACAAAAGACAATGACTAAATTGACAAAACTCGTAAATGGAAAGAAATAAACCATAACTTGTTTCTCACAAGTGTAGCCTAGGCTATGCACTCTGCAAACAACGTGTCCACTCCAACAATGATAACGGGAAGACTGGAATAATATTGAATGCATTAACATAAATTATCGTAAGCAAAGTAACAAACATTCTAGATGAGAAATTACAGGAATTAACGGTAAATGTACTTCTGGTGAAATATGTAATGGGGAATTGATCTACACTAACAATCAAACAATTCACACAATGAAGTTATTAAACAATGAATGTGCACAAATTGTCGGGAGAGAGCGCATTCTGGAGAGAGAAGTGCATTGTGCATCTGGGCGCGTGGTCAATCCGATGTCTGCATTGGCCATGCAGCATTTACTGTGATACTGCCTCAGCAGACGTCAGGGCATTCATACTTCTTGCGCTTCGCGGAGCAGTGCAGAGCTGTTGTCAAGGAAGTGAGTTTGTGTTTTCTACAGGATGTACCGCCCCCACCTACCGTCAACCAATCATGTCAATGCGGTGCTATCCTCTGCATTGTTACGAAATTGGGAGGTGCATGGCGATGCGGTACGGAGCTCGATTTGGCATCTGGAGGCTCACACCCTCCATCTGGAGACTTCGAACACATTTTTGGATCAAGCATAAATTGGCTTTTGGTCTAGGCCTCCGTGATGGATTAGTTCACTGAGAGGGCGCAAATATATATATATATATATGTTACTGTTTGTTACTGTTTGACTAAAACAATCGCTATTTGTTACTGCTCAACTAAAACAATCTCTATTTGTTACTGCTCAACTAAAACAATCTCTGTTTGCTACTGTTTGACTACAACAATCTATTTCTTACTGCTCAACTAAAACAATCTCAATTTGTTACTGCTCAACTAAAACAATCTCTATTTGTTACTGTTTGACTAAAACAATCTCTATTTGTTACTGCTCGACTAAAACAATCTCTATTTGTTACTGCTAGACTAAAACAATCTCTATTTGCTACTGTTTGACTAAAACAATCTATTTGTTACTGCTCGACTAAAACAATCTCTATTTGTTACTGTTTGACTAAAACAATCTCTATTTGTTACTGCTCAACTAAAACAATCTCTATTTGTTACTGCTCGACTAAAACAATTACTATTTGTTACTGCTCGACTAAAACAATCTCTATTTGTTACTGCTCGACTAAAACAATCTCTATTTGTTACTGCTCGACTAAAACAATCTCTATTTGTTACTGCCCAACTAAAACAATCTCTATTTGTTACTGCTCGACTAAAACAATCTCTATTTGTTACTGTTCAACTAAAACAATCTCTATTTGTTACTGCTCGACTAAAACAATCTCTATTTGTTACTGCTCGACTAAAACAATCTCTTTGTTACTGCTCGACTAAAACAATCTCTATGTGTTACTGCTCGACTAAAACAATCTCTATTTGTTACTGTTCAACTAAAACAATCTCTACTTGTTACTGTTTGACTAAAACAATCTCTATTTGTTACTGCTCAACTAAAACAATCTCTATTTGTTACTGTTCAACTAAAACAATCTCTATTTGTTACTGTTTGACTAAAACAATCTCTATTTCTTACTGCTCGACTAAAACAATCTCTATTTGTTACTGCTCGACTAAAACAATCTCTATTTGTTACTGCTCAACTAAAACAATTACTATTTGTTACTGCTCGACTAAAACAATTACTATTTGTTACTGCTCGACTAAAACAATCTCTATTTGTTACTGCTCGACTAAAACAATCTCTATTTGTTACTGCTCGACTAAAACAATCTCTATTTGTTACTGCTCGACTAAAACAATCTCTATTTGTTACTGCTCGACTAAAACAATCTCTATTTGTTACTGCTCGACTAAAACAATCTCTATTTGTTACTGCTCGACTAAAACAATCTCTATTTGTTACTGCTCGACTAAAACAATCTCTATTTGTTACTGCTCGACTAAAACAATCTCTATTTGTTACTGTTCAACTAAAACAATCTCTATTTGCTACTGTTTGACTAAAACAATCTCTATTTGTTACTGCTCAACTAAAACAATCTCTATTTGTTACTGCTCGACTAAAACAATTACTATTTGTTACTGCTCGACTAAAACAATCTCTATTTGTTACTGCTCGACTAAAACAATCTCTATTTGTTACTGCTCGACTAAAACAATCTCTATTTGTTACTGCTCGACTAAAACAATCTCTATTTGTTACTGCTCGACTAAAACAATCTCTATTTGTTACTGTTTGACTACAACAATCTCTATTTGTTACTGCTCGACTAAAACAATCTCTATTTGTTACTGTTCAACTAAAACAATCTCTATTTGTTACTGTTTGACTAAAACAATCTCTATTTGTTACTGCTCGACTAAAACAATCTCTATTTGTTACTGCTCGACTAAAACAATCTCTATTTGTTACTGCTCAACTAAAACAATCTCTATTTGTTACTGCTCGACTAAAACAATTACTATTTGTTACTGCTCGACTAAAACAATCTCTATTTGTTACTGTTTGACTAAAACAATCTCTATTTGTTACTGCTCAACTAAAACAATTACTATTTGTTACTGCTCGACTAAAACAATCTCTATTTGTTACTGCTCGACTAAAACAATTACTAGTTGTTACTGCTCGACTAAAACAATCTCTATTTGTTACTGTTTGACTAAAACAATTTCTATTTGTTACTGCTCGACTAAAACAATCTCTATTTGTTACTGCTCAACTAAAACAATCTCTATTTGTTACTGCTCGACTAAAACAATCTTGGTCGAAAGCCTAAAGACCAAACAATCGACCAGTAATGCTAATTGGGATCAGCCCTAAACTGTAGCTGTTTTAGTATACCCTCACTACTCAAACATCTGGCGAAGCCCTCCGCCCACCTCTGACCTGCAGGATGAGAAGATGAGCAGAACAACAGAGACAACAGTCAGAGAGAGTAGAAATACTGGAAGACAACATGTTAAATGTTGTCAGCTTTGTAGTATGGTGTGTAGGTTTAGCTACGTGTTAGGTTGAAGAGCTAAACCCATTAGAGTTGAAACCTGCTCATATCCAGAACTGCTGCTAACAGAAGCAGACAGACTGTAACCTGCTGATTGATCACTAGTGTAACCTGCTAACAGAAGCAGACAGGCTGTAACCTGCTGATTGATCACTAGTGTAACCTGCTAACAGAAGCAGACAGACTAACCTGCTGATTGATCACTAGTGTAACCTGCTAATAGAAGCAGACAGGCTGTAACCTGCTGATTGATCACTAGTGTAACCTGCTAACAGAAGCAGACAGGCTGTAACCTGCTGATTGATCACTAGTGTAACCTGCTAACAGAAGCAGACAGGCTGTAACCTGCTGATTGATCACTAGTGTAACCTGCTAACAGAAGCAGACAGGCTGTAACCTGCTGATTGATCACTAGTGTAACCTGCTAACAGAAGCAGACAGGCTGTAACCTGCTGATTGATCACTAGTGTAACCTGCTAACAGAAGCAGACAGGCTGTAACCTGCTGATTGATCACTAGTGTAACCTGCTAACAGAAGCAGACAGACTGTAACCTGCTGATTGATCACTAGTGTAACCTGCTAACAGAAGCAGACAGACTGTAACCTGCTGATTGATCACTAGTGTAGCATGCTAACAGAAGCAGACAGGCTGTAACCTGCTGATTGATCACTAGTGTAACCTGCTAACAGAAGCAGACAGACTGTAACCTGCTGATTGATCACTAGTGTAACCTGCTAACAGAAGCAGACAGACTGTAACCTGCTGATTGATCACTAGTGTAACATGCTAACAGAAGCAGACAGGCTGTAACCTGCTGATTGATCACTAGTGTAACCTGCTAACAGAAGCAGACAGGCTGTAACCTGCTGATTGATCACTAGTGTAACCTGCTAACAGAAGCAGACAGACTGTAACCTGCTGATTGATCACTAGTGTAACCTGCTAACAGAAGCAGACAGGCTGTAACCTGCTGATTGATCACTAGTGTAACCTGCTAACAGAAGCAGACAGACTGTAACCTGCTGATTGATCACTAGTGTAACCTGCTAACAGAAGCAGACAGGCTGTAACCTGCTGATTGATCACTAGTGTAGCATGCTAACAGAAGCAGACAGGCTGTAACCTGCTGATTGATCACTAGTGTAACCTGCTAACAGAAGCAGACAGGCTGTAACCTGCTGATTGATCACTAGTGTAACCTGCTAACAGAAGCAGACAGACTGTAACCTGCTGATTGATCACTAGTGTAACCTGCTAACAGAAGCAGACAGGCTGTAACCTGCTGATTGATCACTAGTGTAACCTGCTAACAGAAGCAGACAGGCTGTAACCTGCTGATTGATCACTAGTGTAGCATGCTAACAGAAGCAGACAGGCTGTAACCTGCTGATTGATCACTAGTGTAACCTGCTAACAGAAGCAGACAGACTGTAACCTGCTGATTGATCACTAGTGTAACCTGCTAACAGAAGCAGACAGGCTGTAACCTGCTGATTGATCACTAGTGTAACCTGCTAACAGAAGCAGACAGGCTGTAACCTGCTGATTGATCACTAGTGTAACCTGCTAACAGAAGCAGACAGGCTGTAACCTGCTGATTGATCACTAGTGTAACCTGATGGGAGATGTTTGACCATTCACATTTTCAGCCATCGACACATTCCCTCATTCGATCAGTGTGTGTCACAGGAGGCTGCTGAGGGGAGGACGGCTCATAATAATGGCTGGATCGGAGTCAATGGGATCAAACTATGTGTTTGATGTGTTTTACACAGTTAAGTACGCTCTGTTCCAGTTACTACTGCTAACCCTTCCTCCCCAGTTATGTGGGGTGTGTGTGTGTCTAAATTAGAGGGCAACTGAAATCAATCTCAGGGACAAAGGCTGTTTCAATCCCAGACTATAAGGACCTATGACACACACTGAGTCACCCTACAATCCATACTCTGGTGCACTTACAGCGTTTGTGTGTGTGATCAATCGTACAACCCAGAGGCAAAGGATGTTGGAATAACTAATAAGTGCTTTTAGCTTCCAGATTTAAAATCACTCAAACATCGAATAGTATTCTACATGAAGTAATCAGGTGCATGAAGCTGAATGGTGCTGAATAAAAGCTGCATTTGACACTTCAAACCCTCCAGCTCTCCTGACGGACATGCTCCCTTTAAATCATACCCATCACTTACACACACACACACACACACACACACACACACACACACACACTAAACCAGCATCCTTTGATCAATGATCTCCATAGCGGGGTATCCAGGGAAATAAACGCTAACACAAGCAGCCAATTAGCCTCGCTCAACCGCACAGGCACACAGAACTAACGACTGTCGCACGCATGCACCAACGCACACACGCACGCACGCACAGGCGCACACACATGCATGTGCACACACCTATCTCCCTCTGTGATAAAATCCCTCTGTCATACAGCTGAACAGCTCAGGCGTACGACTAAAACACATACCCCCCCACCAGCATACACCACTCCCAACTACCAATACAAACACAATTGAAATAGCAACATACTGTACACAAAGGCAAACATGCTTGGGGCTTTAATGCATTAGCTCACTAACATGCTAATATTCTAACTGAAGCTAACTCCTCTCCTTACTCCTATATTGCATGGAACACATTCAATCGCTAATTTGCTAGCTCGTTTATGCTAATTAATGCAGCTCTGCCCTCTGCAGACTTTCACGGCTAATTAACAGTGTTCTCTCTGTGACATATGGAGCTAGCCGGATCCCTGGGGAGACCACAGAGGACAGCTTTAAACTCGTACAGACTTCACCTCGGCAGGGACACTGGAGAGGGTAAGCTGATCCTAGATCTGTGGCTGAAGGGCTCCTTCTACTTAGCCTGTGGCTGTAGGACTCCTTCTACCTAGCCTGTGGCTGTAGGACACCTTCTACCTAGCCTGTGGCTGTAGGACTCCTTCTACCTAGCCTGTGGCTGTAGGACTCCTTCTACCTAGCCTGTGGCTGTAGGGTTCCTTCTACCTAGCCTGTGGCTGTAGGGCTCCTTCTACCTAGCCTGAGGCTGTAGGGCTCCTTCTACCTAGCCTGTGGCTGTAGGGCTCCTTCTACCTAGCCTGTGGCTGTAGGGCTCCTTCTACCTAGCCTGTGGCTGTAGGGCTCCTTCTACCTAGCCTGTGGCTGTAGGGCTCCTTCTACCTAGCCTGTGCCTGTAGGGCTCCTTCTATCTAGCCTGTGGCTGTAGGGCTCCTTCTACCTAGCCTGTGGCTGTAGGGCTCCTTCTACCTAGCCTGTGGCTGTAGGGCTCCTTCTACCTAGCCTGTGGCTGTAGGGCTCCTTCTACCTAGCCTGTGGCTGTAGGGCTCCTTCTACCTAGCCTGTGGCTGTAGGGCTCCTTCTACCTAGCCTGTGGCTGTAGGGCTCCTTCTACCTAGCCTGTGGCTGTAGGGCTCCTTCTACCTAGCCTGTGCCTGTAGGGCTCCTTCTACCTAGCCTGTGGCTGTAGGGCTCCTTCTACCTAGCCTGTGGCTGTAGGGCTCCTTCTACCTAGCCTGAGGCTGTAGGGCTCCTTCTACCTAGCCTGTGGCTGTAGGGCTCCTTCTACCTAGCCTGAGGCTGTAGGGCTCCTTCTACCTAGCCTGTGGCTGTAGGGCTCCTTCTACCTAGCCTGTGGCTGTAGGGCTCCTTCTACCTAGCCTGTGGCTGTAGGGCTCCTTCTACCTAGCCTGTGGCTTTGGGGCTCCTTCTACCTAGCCTGTGGCTGTAGGGCTCCTTCTACCTAGCCTGTGGCTGTAGGGCTCCTTCTACCTAGCCTGAGGCTGTAGGGCTCCTTCTACCTAGCCTGTGGCTGTAGGGCTCCTTCTACCTAGCCTGTGGCTGTAGGGCTCCTTCTACCTAGCCTGTGGCTGTAGGGCTCCTTCTACCTAGCCTGTGGCTGTAGGGCTCCTTCTACCTAGCCTGTGGCTGTAGGGCTCCTTCTACCTAGCCTGTGGCTGTAGGGCTCCTTCTACCTAGCCTGTGGCTGTAGGGCTCCTTCTACCTAGCCTGTGGCTGTAGGGCTCCTTCTACCTAGCCTGTGGCTGTAGGGCTCCTTCTACCTAGCCTGTGGCTGTAGGGCTCCTTCTACCTAGCCTGTGGCTGTAGGGCTCCTTCTACCTAGCCCGTGGCTGTAGGACTCCTTCTACCTAGCCTGTGGCTGTAGGGCTCCTTCTACCTAGCCTGTGCCTGTAGGGCTCCTTCTACCTAGCCTGTGGCTGTAGGGCTCCTTCTACCTAGCCTGAGGCTGTAGGGCTCCTTCTACCTAGCCTGTGGCTGTAGGGCTCCTTCTACCTAGCCTGTGGCTGTAGGGCTCCTTCTACCTAGCCTGTGGCTGTAGGGCTCCTTCTACCTAGCCTGAGGCTGTAGGACTCCTTCTACCTAGCCTGTGGCTGTAGGGCTCCTTCTACCTAGCCTGTGGCTGTAGGGCTCCTTCTACCTAGCCTGAGGCTGTAGGGCTCCTTCTACCTAGCCTGTGGCTGTAGGGCTCCTTCTACCTAGCCTGTGGCTGTAGGGCTCCTTCTACCTAGCCTGTGGCTGTAGGACTCCTTCTACCTAGCCTGTGGCTGTAGGGCTCCTTCTACCTAGCCTGTGGCTGTAGGACTCCTTCTACCTAGCCTGTGGCTGTAGGGCTCCTTCTACCTAGCCTGTGGCTGTAGGGCTCCTTCTACCTAGCCTGTGGCTGTAGGACTCCTTCTACCTAGCCTGTGGCTGTAGGGCTCCTTCTACCTAGCCTGTGGCTGTAGGGCTCCTTCTACCTAGCCTGTGGCTTGGGACAGTGGGAACTTTTATCATAACCCCGACACGGTGACCAACTTTGACAGCTGTGTGGATGTCTGACTGGTTTTTAAGAAACAAATTAGCCCTGTTGTGTGTTAATGAGAGTGTATCAAAGCCTTGTATAATCTCTTCTACCAGAGTGTAACGAACGTCTGAATGCTTTCCCTACGGTCAACATAAATTCCTTTAAACACTGTAAAAACCTGCCAGTATTAGGTAGACTCCCCTCACAAACAGAGGCTTATACTTTAAGTTAGTACTAGTTTGTAAGTCACTACAATGGCAGGTTGGATTGAAGGATTCAAATGCTGCTAGGCTTTCCAGAGTTAAAGTTCACAGTAAGATCATCAAAGGTCTATACAGATTTGATTTAGACACATAACTGACTTGGACCAAATACTAAACTTTTGACTACTTTAATACACATATAAGTCAATTTTCCACAATTGTTTTGGTCCCCTAAAGAAAGTGCTGTAATTTATAAACGGTTCGCCCGATATGTTTGAAAATACCCTAAAACTAAAGCTGACAGTCTGTACTTTAACCTCATAGTCATGTATTATTCCTGTCCTACTCCCCTCAGGCCTTGTTACTACTCCTGTCCTACTCCCCTCAGGCCCTGTTACTTCTCCTGTCCTACTCCCCTCAGGCCCTGTTACTTCTCCTGTCCTACTCCCCTCAGGCCCTGTTACACTTCCTGTCCTACTCCCCTCAGGCCCTGTTACTACTCCCGTCCTATTCCCCTCAGGCCCTGTTACTACGCCTGTCCTACTCCCCTCAGGCCCTGTTACTATTCCTGTCCTACTCCCCTCAGGCCCTGTTACTACTCCTGTCCTACTCCACTCAGGCCCTGTTACTCCTCCTGTCCTACTCCCCTCAGGCCCTGTTACCACTCCTGTCCTACTCCCCTCAGGCCCTGTTACTACAACTGTCCTACTCCCCTCAGGCCCTGTTACTATTCCTGTCCTACTCCCCTCAGGCCCTGTTACTACTCCTGTCCTACTCCCCTCAGGCCCTGTTACTACTCCTGTCCTACTCCCCTCAGGCCCTGTTACTACTCCTGTCCTACTCCCCTCAGAACCTGTTACTACTCCTGTCCTACTCCCCTCAGGCCCTGTTACTACTCCTGTCCTACTCCCCTCAGGCCCTGTTACTACTCCTGTCCTACTCCCCTCAGGCCCTGTTACTACTCCTGTCCTACTCCCCTCAGGCCCAGTTAATACTCCTGTCCTACTCCCCTCAGGCCCTGTCCTACTCCCCTCAGGCCCTGTTACTAGTCCTGTCCTACTCCCCTCAGGCCCTGTTACCACTCCTGTCCTACTCCCCTCAGGTCCTGTTACATCTCCTGTCCTACTCCCCTCAGGCCCTGTTACTACTCCTGTCCTACTCCCCTCAGGCCCTGTTACTACTCCTGTCCTACTCCCCTCAGGCCCAGTTACTGCTCCTGTCCTACTCCCCTCAGGCCCTGTTACTACTCCTGTTCTACTCCCCTCAGGCCCTGTTACTCCTCCTGTCCTACTCCCCTCAGGCCGTTAATTATCCTGTCCTACTCCCCTCAGGCCCTGTTACCTCTCCTGTCCTACTCCCCTCAGGCCCTGTTACTCCTCCTGTCCTACTCCCCTCAGGTCCTGTTCTACACCTGTCCTACTCCCCTCAGGCCCTGTTACTCTTCCTGTCCTACTCCCCTCAGGCCCTGTTACTACTCCTGTCCTACTCCCCTCAGGCCGTTAATTATCCTGTCCTACTCCCCTCAGGCCCTGTTACTTCTCCTGTCCTACTCCCCTCAGGCCCTGTTACTACTCCTGTCCTACTCCCCTCAGGCCCTGTTACTATTCCTGTCCTACTCCCCTCAGGCCCTGTTACTACTCCTGTCCTACTCCACTCAGGCCCTGTTACTCCTCCTGTCCTACTCCCCTCAGGCCCTGTTACCACTCCTGTCCTACTCCCCTCAGGCCCTGTTACTACAACTGTCCTACTCCTCTCAGGCCCTGTTACTATTCCTGTCCTACTCCCCTCAAGCCCTGTTACTACTCCTGTCCTACTCCCCTCAGGCCCTGTTACTACTCCTGTCCTACTCCCCTCAGGCCCTGTTACTAGTCCTGTCCTACTCCCCTCAGGCCCTGTTACTACTCCTGTCCTACTCCCCTCAGGCCCAGTTAATACTCCTGTCCTACTCCCCTCAGGCCCTGTTACTTCTGCTGTCCTACTCCCCTCAGGCCCTGTTACTACTCCTGTCCTACTCCCCTCAGGCCCTGTTACTACTCCTGTCCTACTCCCCTCAGGCCCTGTTACTACTCCTGTCCTACTCCCCTCAGGCCCTGTTACTCATCCTGTCCTACTCCCCTCAGGCCGTTGGCCGTTAATCATCCTGTCCTACTCCCCTCAGGCCCTGTTACTACTCCTGTCCTACTCCCCTCAGGCCCTGTTACTACTCCTGTCCTACTCCCCTCAGGCCCTGTTACTACTCCCGTCCTACTCCCCTCAGGCCCTGTTACTACTCCCGTCCTACTCCCCTCAGGCCCTGTTACTACTCCTGTCCTACTCCCCTCAGGCCCTGTCCTACTCCCCTCAGGCCCTGTTACTAGTCCTGTCCTACTCCCCTCAGGCCCTGTTACCACTCCTGTCCTACTCCCCTCAGGCCCTGTTACAAGTCCTGTCCTACTCCCCTCAGGCCCTGTTACTACTCCTGTCCTACTCCCCTCAGGCCCTGTTACTACGCCTGTCCTACTCCCCTCAGGCCCTGTTACTACTCCTGTCCTACTCTCCTCAGGCCATGTTGCTACTCCTGTCCTACTCCCCTCAGGCCCTGTTACTATTCCTGTCCTACTCTCCTCAGGCCCTGTTACTCCTCCTGTCCTACTCCCTTCAGGCCCTGTTACTACGCCTGTCCTACTCCCCTCAGGCCCTGTTACTACTCCTGTCCTACTCTCCTCAGGCCATGTTACTCCTCCTGTCCTACTCCCCTCAGGCCCTGTTACTACGCCTGTCCTACTCCCTTCAGGCCCTGTTACTACTCCTGTCCTACTCCCCTCAGGCCCTGTTACTATTCCTGTCCTACTCTCCTCAGGCCATGTTACTCCTCCTGTCCTACTCCCCTCAGGCCCTGTTACTACTCCTGTCCTACTCCCCTCAGGCCCTGTTACTTCAGACCTTGGAAAAGGGCATGTGTGAGTGTGTGTGTGTGTATGTGTGTGTGTGTGTGTGTGTGTGTGTGTGTGTGTGTGTGTGTGTGTGTGTGTGTGTGTGTGAGTGTGTGTGTGTGTAACTCTTCAGAGCAGATGGCAGTCTTTCCTCTGCCCCAGGCTATATAAATACTGCAGAGGGAAATCTGGCATTCAGACTGGGACGGCAGAGAGAGGGATGTGAGCGCGCGCGAGTGTGTGTGTGTATATGGAAGGGCCACTGATTCGTGAGCCAGGGATGAACTGGAGGAAGGAAAACTGATGGTGTCTTGTTCTTGAAGAAATACATAGTGTACTCTGTAAGGTCAATTTGAAATCAAGAAACAGATCAAATTTGGCCTGGGAAATCTTGCAGAAGCATGATTGACCTGTTGTCTGTTTGACCGCCTAAAAAGTTAAAAGCAGCAGAAAACGCAAGCTCATAATAAACCACAACCCCATGGTCACAGAAAATCACAGGCCCATAACAAACCACAACCCCATGGTCACAGAAAATCACAGGCCCATAATAAACCACAACCCCATGGTCACAGAAAATCACAGGCTCGTAATATACCACAACCCCATGGTCACAGAAAATCACAGGCCCATAATAAACCACAACCCCATGGTCACAGAAAATCACAGGCTCATAATATACCACAACCCCATGGTCACAGAAAATCACAGGCTCATAATATACCACAACCCCATGGTCACAGAAAATCACAGGCCCATAATAAACCACAACCCCATGGTCACAGAAAATCAGAGGCTCATAATATACCACAACCCCATGGTCACAGAAAATCACAGGCTCATAATATACCACAACCCCATGGTCACAGAAAATCACAGGCCCATAATATACCACAACCCCATGGTCACAGAAAATCACAGGCCCATAATATACCACAACCCCATGTTCACAGAAAATCACAGGCTCATAATATACCACAACCCCATGGTCACAGAAAATCACAGGCCCATAATATACCACAACCCCATGTTCACAGAAAATCACAGGCTCATAATATACCACAACCACATGGTCACAGAAAATCACAGGCTCATAATATACCACAACCCCATGGTCACAGAAAATCACAGGCTCATAATATACCACAACCCCATGGTCACAGGAAATCACAGGCTCATAATATACCACAACCCCATGGTCACAGAAAATCACAGGCTCATAAAATACCACAACCCCATGGTCACAGAAAATCACAGGCTCATAATATACCACAACCCCATGGTCACAGAAAATCACAGGCTCATAATATACCACAACCCCATGGTCACAGAAAATCACAGGCTCATAATATACCACAACCCCATGGTCACAGAAAATCACAGGCTCATAATATACCACAACCACATGGTCACAGAAAATCACAGGCTCATAATATACCACAACCCCATGGTCACAGAAAATCACAGGCTCGTAATATACCACAACCCCATGGTCACAGAAAATCACAGGCTCATAATATACCACAACCCCATGGTCACAGAAAATCACAGGCCCGTAATATACCACAACCCCATGGTCACAGAAAATCACAGGCTCATAATATACCACAACCCCATGGTCACAGAAAATCACAGGCTCATAATATACCACAACCCCATGGTCACAGAAAATCACAGGCCCATAATATACCACAACCCCATGTTCACAGAAAATCACAGGCTCATAATATACCACAACCCCATGGTCACAGAAAATCACAGGCCCATAATATACCACAACCCCATGTTCACAGAAAATCACAGGCTCATAATATACCACAACCACATGGTCACAGAATATCACAGGCTCATAATATACCACAACCCCATGGTCACAGAAAATCACAGGCTCATAATATACCACAACCCCATGGTCACAGGAAATCACAGGCTCATAATATACCACAACCCCATGGTCACAGAAAATCACAGGCTCATAAAATACCACAACCCCATGGTCACAGAAAATCACAGGCTCATAATATACCACAACCCCATGGTCACAGAAAATCACAGGCTCATAATATACCACAACCCCATGGTCACAGAAAATCACAGGCTCATAATATACCACAACCCCATGGTCACAGAAAATCACAGGCTCATAATATACCACAACCACATGGTCACAGAAAATCACAGGCTCATAATATACCACAACCCCATGGTCACAGAAAATCACAGGCTCGTAATATACCACAACCCCATGGTCACAGAAAATCACAGGCTCATAATATACCACAACCCCATGGTCACAGAAATCACAGGCCCATAATATACCACAACCCCATGGTCACAGAAAATCACAGGCTCATAATATACCACAACCCCATGGTCACAGAAAATCACAGGCTCATAATATACCACAACCCCATGGTCACAGAAAATCACAGGCTCATAATATACCACAACCCCATGGTCACAGAAAATCACAGGCTCATAAATATACCACAACCCCATGGTCACAGAAAATCACAGGCTCATAAATATACCACAACCCCATGGTCACAGAAAATCACAGGCTCATATTGTGACACCACGATACTGAACAGTTTCTTTCCAGAAGACACTGCATCTAAACTTGTGTCTCCTGTCCTCCTAAACGACACCCTATTCCCTATATAGTGCACTGCTTTTGACCAGGGCCCATAAGGGGAATATGGTGCCATTTTGGACTCCCCCCATCCCCTCCATCTAAAGCAGGCATCACTCCTCACTGTCTGACTGTCTAGAGACTATTAGTAGAACCAGCAGGACACCATGTGTAACTTCTGGCACGCTAGACACTGACTGTAACCACAGAGCTCTAAAACAGATAACCAGGGATGTAATAGATTTAGAATAACATGGTAATAAAGGGTTATTAACTCATTATAAAGTGGTTATAACGGTTCTAATAACAACATGTATAATAACATTGTTTTCAACTCAGTACTGCCAGTAGTCGGTGTCTGAAACAGTGTGGTGTGTATACCTGGGATGAGACAGGACTATTTCTTGATAACTATTTGACTGTTCTTCTAAATGAGGGGGAAACTGAGTGTGACTGTGTGATAGACAGTGTGTGTGTGTGAGTGTGTGTGTATGACACCAGTGTAAGCGTAACAGGTAAACAGACAGGTGTTCTCTACCAGCTAGCACTACTGCTCTCCAGCTGCTTGTTCTAGAAAGTAGTCCCCCCCCCCCACACACACACACACACACACTCTCTGTCTGACAGCAAAATAAAGAAGGTAATGTATGAGGGAGGAATGAAGTGTACAGCAAGGCTGTACGTGAGAGAGAGTTGGGTTTTTAGAACTGTGTTGGCCCCTTGGATGCGGCTGAGTGGTTTCTATGGTAACTGCCCTGCCAAACTCACCACCCCTCCAGAGAAGGGGGGTGAATGTGTACTCTCAAAACACCAGAGTTCCTCTAAAACAATGAATGTGTGTGTGTGAGTGCATGTGTGTGTGTGTGTGTGTGTGTGACTCATGCCAACCTTTCTGCACCAGCATTTCATTGAGTTCATACTTGTCCAGCAGGCTCTGAACCTGTTCAGGTTTGAGAGGAGGGTAGAGGATCTCGTTGAGACGAGGGTCTCTCTGTCGGAAGTTTATAAAGTCAGTCAGCTGCTCCACTGTCAGGTAGGGTTTGCTTTTAGCTCCACTAGGAGAGAGGGAGGAGAGGAGAAGATGGAGGGAGATAGGGGAGGAGAGGAGAGAGGGAGGAGAGAAGAGAGCAGAGGAGAGGAGGAGAA